>NC_136503.1:58107254-58244754 GCF_053919585.1 Euprymna scolopes | reverse complement strand
ATATATATATATATATATATATATATATATATATATATATATATATGCCAAAATAAATAATTGACTTTCCATTTTAGTTTGGTTTTCTGCATTCAATCTATTGGTAGACCAACATACAATGTATCCATCCCTCTACCCACACGTTAATGTAAAACTACTATAAATTCCTCCCCTCTCTCCGAATAGGATGTGCATCTTCTAATGCTAGTTACACTGTAAGGTACTTGGAGTTCTCTCACGCAACACCGTTTAAACTGTTAATATACAGTATCGTATAATGTTTCTGATTCTTTGTGAAATTGAACAATAATGCCTATTGCGACCTATTTATTGTATAAAATCTTCGTAATTGTTATGAATGCTTTTCAGTAAGATATATAACCTCATCATATATAATAATAATATAAGTCCTAGCTCACTTATATTTAATTATGTATTACTAGATGTAATTTTTAATTTGATTATCCACAAACATTTATTCTACGGAATATATTGTACCTATCTTGATTTTTTTGCCGAATAGTATAGTAGTACATGGTAAGATACAAACATAACTCTTTACATTTTACAATAATATTTGTTGAGAATGTGAATTTTTACATTCATAATGATATGTTATATATATATATATATATATATATATATATATATAAATGCATGTTACATAGATATAATATGAGTTCCTTTGAGTAAAAATTTTGGCATTCGATTCGATTATTTAACATAGGCCGTCTCTCTTTCGAGAGAGAACATATTTACTAAGTCATTTGACAACATCGGGGATACATTTAATTCGTCCCCATAACCCATTTCATTTTATTCCTGCATAGCTGTTATATACTTGAATATGTATTATTTTACATCAATTACCATTCGGATTTTTCTTGTATATCCCTGAGTATTTGCTCTTTCATAGAAAATTTAATTCGCTATTCTATTTCAGTTTTATCAACGATAAACTCGTTATGAGTTCCTAGGGAAAAGGGACACCTACAATTTTTCCATGTGTTATTTTAAAAGCGCTATATCAGTTTTTTTTTATCGGTATTTAAGGTATTTAATTTATTGCGGAATCGACACAGCATTGATCAGATTCAAAAATGAATAGTTTTGCGCGTTTAAATAGCAAATTTATATATATATATATATATATATATATATATATATATATATATATGAGATTATCTATTTTATTCTATCTTCCGTGTCTTGATTAAAAATCTCTCTATTTTATATAAGTAAACGCATCATTGCTTCCAATGTTTTATCCCCTCTTACAATTGTGTAATAATAAATAAACAACGCAGACAAATTCATAATTACATTAAATCTAAGTCTCCTGTCCTCTTTCCAATAAAACTAGTCTTAACATTTTTATATGTTTTTCTTTTCTCCAAGTATTGTAAAACCGCATATCATTCTCTGGCCAATGTACTTCCCCTAAGCTCGATAAGCAACTTTATTTGCTTGTTCCCTTTAGAGCAAGACGCGACTCTGGTGTGAAGGCAACATTATTTTTAATTATTCTATTTTATGTATCAAAATTGATATAGCGGTTGATGTAAGAGGTTGTATTTTTGTGTTCCCCATAGATATATCTATAAAGTAGAAATCTTTATAGCATTTGACGTTTTATTTTTCAACTTAAAGATCATGTCCATGCCTGGGCTGATTATGGTAAGGCGAGTCTAAAAGACGTGACCTTTCTTTATCCTAATTCGGGAATTAATTCCTGTGATTTCTTTAGTGCAGCAGGCATTTCAAAATCATTAAATCATTTAAATCAAATAAAAATATTCATATATGTCATTCAGACGAAAATGCTATGTCGTTATCCTGAACCGTGTAGATTATGAAAGAAAACTGTTAGTTACTGTTAATGACCAAGACAAGTTTTTTCGCATCGGCTCTGCTGAAAAATGTCTCAACATATATAAGAATCAGTCTAAGATCCAAAATTGCATTTTATACTTTTATAACAAAGATACATTTCGAAACAGATCTCTGATGAAATAAGTTCTTCTAGTTCACTGAGATCTAGACTTTATGGCATTCTGAAAATACATATGGATAATAACCCGCCTAAACCTATATTTTCTAAAGCTAGTTCTGCTTAACACTCCCTAGCCTAGTGGATATGGACTCGTCTATGCACTAAAAATTGCATAGCTTATTTATTTAGGTTGCTTGAATATTAGCATAAATTGCAACCTAGTCCTGCGAACAACTTCATGCGTTCATTTGACATTTCCAGCCTATTTACAACTGTTCTGCTACAGGAAACTACAGGTGTTTGTAGCGACCTACTTCATAATAGCAATCTAACTCCCCGACCATTTCCCCAGGAATATCTTTGTTAAACTCATGTGGATCCGTACTAAATCGATAGAATTCAGGTTTGGTAACATTATATAAAGTCAGATTGAGCAGGTTTAGTTGGGAAACCCCCTACGTCCTATCATGACGGATATTTTCAGGGATGTTTATGAGTCGGTTTTAGTGATATACACAGGCGGCAAAAAGAAAATCCGCACTTGTAATTGTTTTACAAACTGCAAATTTAAGCTAAATTTAATGTAACTGTTTAAACAAACTATACCTCATTTGATTGGTATTTTATTCTTCTATAATTTTACTTGTTCATATTTGACTTTTAATTGAAATATTCTAGTGTTCACGCCAATTAAAAAATAACTTCAAATTGAGGAGGCTAGAAAAAAGTCCGCACAACAGAATATTGTTATTTAAATGTAATTTTTGGACATCAATGCAGCACAAATACAACAGGAAGACAATGAACTAGTTAATATTTAGATGCATGACCCTTCTGCAGTTTGACAGCCTGTAATCTTTTTGGAATCCCTTGAATTAGACTGTAGAAATACCCCGGAGAAAGGACATCACAATTTTTTTTTGGTCCAAAGTTCTTACAAATTTGAAATTTTATCATTGCGTAGCTGTTGTCTGATGTAATGCCAGATGTTTTTGATAGGATTCAGGTCTGGAGATTGTACATCCCAATCCAAACACGAAATATCATGTTCTACCAGGAACCTCTTGACATTGCCAGCTGTGTGAATGGGAGCCTTATGATGCATGAAGATGGGATTATCATCCAAATTTCGGCCAAGGTAGGGTAAAAAATGTTCCGTCAACATATTAATGTACTTTGTCGAATTAATTCGACCTTGCAAGCGAATTATAGGCCCTGGACTTTTGGTACTAATAAGGCCCACACCAAAACTGAACCTCCACCGTCTTGCAGCGTTGAAACTGAGCACCTAGAATTAAATTTCTCGGCTTTCCTCCGACGAACGTACTGCCTACCAACAGTGGCTAGCCTATTAAATTTGCCTTCGTCGCTAAAAAGCACTTTTGACCAATATGAAGTGTCATGATCTTCATTGCATCTGACGAAGTGCAGACGGCGCTTTCTGTTCTTTAAAGAAATAATTGGCTTGTGCCTTGCAACATATCCTCGCAAATTAAATTCCTTTAATCTGTTCTTGAAAATAGAAAGAGATCACTATTTAGCGAGATTGCACTCTTGTTGAATTTGGTGAGCTGTTACAAATCTGTTTCTAAGGCTTCAGATTTTTATAGCATTGTCTTCCCTGTCAGAAATAACTCAGATTTAGGGAACGTCCCGAGCACTGCCGGTGTTTTAGTGCTTTAGTACAGTCTTTCGTTCCGTTTTTACATCACACTTCACTCTGCGGCCGATTTCTTGATTGGAGAGAGGTGGAGATTAACGATCTCCTGACGATCACTAAAAGAACGTCATGGCATAGGGACTAAATGTCACGTTGTATAACCTGGAACAACAACAATTACGATTAGAGACGCTTTGTTGCCTGTTTGTGGATATTTTAAACCGAGTTAGGGTCGATAATTTAAGCTGGTTTTAAGCGAATTTCTTGCTGCCGACTTTCTTTTCCCTCCTAAATTTGAAGTGTGTTTCTTCTTCTTAATTTTTCAATTAACAGAATATGAACAGATAAATTATAAAGGAATAAAAGACCAATTAATTGAGGTATAGACTATTTAAACAGTTACATTAAATTTAGCTTAAATTTTCAGTTTTTAAAAATTTACAAATGCAAACTTTCTTTTTGCCGGCAGTGTATTTAGCTCTCAATATAGTTTAGATAAGTCGATGACACTTTCGCAGCTTATTCTTTTGAGTGTAAAAAATCTGTTTTCGAAAACCTGAATTTTCTCTACATAGCGCTATCATTTACTATGGAGAAATAGAATGACGGCTGATTGCCTTTTAGCTGATGTGTTCATTGATTGTAGTAAGAATTCTCTTCTGACTACATTACATCACAACCTAATTTCATCGATCTTTACATCGATTGCCGCTAATTTTTCCACATAAAGGAAAATAGAGTTTATTCAGGCGTGAGATTATAAAGCAAATGCCATTTTTAACAAACTTAAAAAGGGGTTGAAGACTATTAACGACGTTTCCATTCGTAAGGTTTATCCGGAGATTATTTATTAATTATCAGTGATCAAGTAGAACAATACAATTATTATGTAGCTCTGGACCCCTACAAAGCATTCTGTTAATTAAAATATTTTTAGATTGGCGATGCTGGTCAGTGTTAAGGCAGATGTATTATTAAGTCTGTATGAAATCGTGTCCAGTCTGTTGGGTTGCATTAATTTTAGGTGAAAAATCTGTATTCCTTCTAGTCACAAATGTTTTTTTACGACGTTAATTGCCAATATGCCTTAGGCTATGTAGGTAAACTTTCCATAAATTTGCAATCACACATTGCCTAGAAGGTCCCATCAGAAATAAGACTGGCAAATCCACGTTGCTCTAGCCCCGCGCCTTCAATTTTGGAATTCCACTAATCGAAACTGCAGCTTGCACTAATGAATATTAAATAGATTGTTTTAACGATTACACCGGGTATTTTAGGATCCATCTCGATTTTTTCGCGTATACCTCTTTCTCTGTCGACTGAACGAATGTATTTAATCATTGAATTTGCCGGGGGATATATTTTAATCGTTTGCATCCCCGATTCCTTATTTGTAAATACACTATAGAAAACTGCGTATATATATATATATATATATATATATATATATATATATATATATATATATATATATATATATATATATATATATATATATATATATATTGAAGAACACCGAACGAAATCTCATTATTACTTGCTGAGGGTTTTGTTCATAAAGTAGATAAACAGGATAAATACAGGGTTGGGCAGAAAACAAAACCCAATCAAGACGTCTTTCAGCCAACCCTTTTCAAGATTATCGTTGGCAGCGGGTGAGAAAACGCCCTTTATAAACATGGTCAAAGTCAATATATCAATAGCGAGGGCAAAAAAAATACTACCCCCGGCCGTAAATAGTTGGTGCACAAAAATTTTCAGTTTGGCCGTTAATACTTAGTGTATACAAGTTTCAAGTTTTATAAGGCAGTACTTTTGAAAGGAAATATAGGTTAACCAATAATTATACTTAATTTAATTGACAATTGATTGCACGTACAATCCTACAATGTATGATTAAATAAATATACAAAAAATATTGCAAAAAGCTAAAACACATGACTATTCAACTGTGTTAATTTATTTTTCAATTCTTCTGATATGAAAATTGAATTGGGAAGTTTTCCTTTTCTTTCTATATGTGCTTTTGACATATGCTGAAGTTTGTAATTGTTGCTTTCATCAGCCAAAATTATTTATTCCATTGTCTCCTGCAATGCCAGGAAAATGTTGTTAATTCTAGAAGACTGGTTTCAACTGCTTCAATTAATTCATCAATAGTCTTTGAAGCCTTTTGGTGTTGAATGGATTGGATTGAATTGAAGTAACCTAGGTCAAGCACATTCAGATCCGGACTGTTTGCAGGCTGGTTAACCAGTTAAATGTTCAGCCCTAATCTCTCCAATTCTTTGTTTGAACACCTGGTCCGTTGGATGTCCGTGTGGCTTAGCATAGCAATGTTGAATTATGATTCGTTGTGGAAAGGATCCACTTGCCCATTTGTCCCGTGTGGAAACAAGGACCTTTTCAACAAGTAATTCACGAATCTGAATTTTCATGATTGTATCCATGACTTTAGTTAACAGTGTTCCAGTAAGCCTGTTTCTGCTGTTACGTTTAGCCGCCTCTTGTTGACAACTGGCCAAATTCTAATCTTCCCGTTCATTTAACATTTGCGATGTGGATCCCAACGGGGTCGTGCCACGGCAGCAAGAAACATTACCTTTGTCATGAAACGCTTGTTTTTATATTGTTCTTAAAGTGTTATGTTCGTCTTTGCCTGAATAAAATTCCATTGCCTGTTGCGTCATGTAAAACCATTTCTCATCAATGTGTATGACATCAAAAAAATCTCTAAAACTTCCTCGATTTAAATCCAAGTGCGAACGGTGAAAATAAACGCGACATTTCATGTTTTCTATCGTGAGAAGCAGTTTTACAGCATTTGAATGTGCCCGAATTTCGCCATCTTTCATCCTTGAAATCAACATAGGATATATAAGCGGTGGAGCAGAGAAAAAAAAACCTATCGATACGTCTCTCAGTCAACCCTTTTCAAGATAAACGTAGGAAACGAGGGAGAAGACATCGTTTAAAAACGCGGCCAAAGACAATAAATTAAGTGCGAGAGCAAACAAAAAAAGAATTATAGGAAATAGGAGAAAAAAATAGAAACAATCTCAGCGAATACCCATGAGTTCTAAATTATGGGGGTACTCTCTTTGATTACATATAAAATAAGAGACGTATTCAAACGTGTTCAATACGTATATTATTTTAATTTTAAAATTTCACTCAACGCTTCTAATGGATATAAACAAAAACTACCCAGATTTTCAAACCGCACGACCACGCGTTACTATACGACTACATAAAACACCCGGAACTAACATCACGTGGGCTTAATTCATTGAACATTCTTCCACTCTACATAATGGCGAAGAAAACGAGAAACAATATATATATATAGATTGACAAAGGAGTACATCTCCGTAATGTATTGCTTAAAAAATATACACACGTTTATTTTATGAAACAAAAATTCGTGTTGCAGTTATTTGGCTTCAAACGTGTTCAATATGTGTTTTTTTTGTATTCAAATTTCACTCAACGTTTCTACTGGATATAAACAAAAAGAAACCTATATATATATATATATATATATATATATATATATATATATATATATATATATATATATACATTATATATATGTCAATATATATATATATATATATATATATATTATATATATTCCATAAGCCTTATCATCGAGTGGCTGCTGGACCTTTGTAAATGGTGACCTCCATGTAAAAAAGACAAACCACACACACACACACACATTTATATATATATATATATATATATATATATTATATATATATATATATACATACACATACATTCTATAAGCCTTATCATCGAGTTGCTTCTGGACCTTAGTAAATGGTGACCTCTATGTAAAAAACACCAACACACACACACACACACACACACACATATATATATATATATATATATATATATATATATATTATATATTATATATATATAATTATATAATTTTTGTCTTTACTCATTTTTGTAAAATAGCCTTGAGAGCCGTGGTTGAAAATCTCTCCATTTATTCTTTCTAAACAAAATTGATCTTTCTTTTAATAATATTATTTGAACTTCTTTTCTTGTACGCATTTGTGAATTATTCCACAGAATTCTGCCATTTTTAAACCATCTTCCAGTAACGCGATTCCTTTAGATTTTACTTGTGAAAATGGAAATTTAATCAACTCTTTTGGATATTACCGTTATTAGAAATATCACCATTCACCAGACCATCTATTCACGTGAAATCAACTTTTTCTTCCCCTATTCGCTCTACTTCACTATTTTAACCAAGTAAGATCTATGGCTATGTAGTTTCATTAAATAAATTAGCAAGCTAAATCCGATCCCGCATTTTGCTAATCCCTACCCTCTGATGATACAAAAATAATCCTTCGAAACTCCGCGGATAAGGGACTATCCTCTTATTTTATTCTTACATTTTAAAATGAAATATTTGAACTTTTTTCAAACTGGGTGTAAAATGTTGTTTAACTACTTGATATCATATATATATATATATATATATATATATATATATATATATATATATATATATATCTTTATATGATCAAGTTTATCAGCTGATTTCACTTTTGGAGTATTTTATACTTGCCTCGAGATAATGGGATAATGTCGGGTCAATCAAGAACATACGTACAGTTTCCTAGTTTTTCTTTTGGGAACATTGCCGTATCAGTTTCTCTTGGCTGAAGTTGGGCCTCATTGTCGAACATGCATCTACATTAACTTAACTCTTAATATAACTAAAGCTTGATATTTACCAACTTGTCGTTTCCCGCTCTGTTCCTTTATAAGTTTCGCACGTATATGATAACAGTTAAGTGTCTCAAAAATATTTGTATATGCGTGACTAATGAATCGTTAGATGAGTGACATATTTTTTTCATTTTTTTATTTTTTTAGTGGATGTCAATCCTTTTTTCGAGTGGGATTTCTGTTGATCGACGGATACAAATTCGAAATGCTATTTTTTCAGACAGAATTAAATGTTCTCTTTGCGTTGGTTTCCGATTGTACGTTTTTATTTATTACCTCGCCCTTTCTTTTGCTAAATATTCAGGGTCATTCCCTATAGTTTCTCTCTAATATGAACTCGCTTTCAATACATTATTTTTCATTGCTTTACAGTACTTCATTTCTAAGACACTAGGACCCCATATATATATATATATATATATATATATATATATATATATATATATATATATATATATATATATATATATATATATATATATATATATATATTCCAAACCTATAACTTTTTTTCCCTGGACAATAAATTCGGTAGGTTTACAATAACAGATGCTACATGCAAATTTATTATGTCTATATTATTAACCCCCGTCTTATATAACCTTAGGAGTAAATTGTATACACATTATGCGTTATAATAAAATCTTATGGTATTTCAAAGTCGCGCCACGATCACACTTCCACCGTTTATAGAGAAAGTAGTTCTGTGCTGCCAACACTCTCATTATACCTCTGCACTATTTCTACATATTTCTACTGGGCTTGCTTATAACCGCGCGTAACTGATTACAAGAGACATACACATGCCATAACTGTTACATGTTTCTCTTTATAGAAACGAATTTCCTCCTTGCCGAAATCCGGCACAGCTGAGTGGCTGCTCATATTATTTTACATTTTCTTCCCATTTGTTTAATACAGTAGGAACCGCTTTTATCTACACTCTTAACACACATCAATAAATCCGAAAATATTTTCCTTTAAGTTATATTTTATTTTCATTTTCTATTTATAAAACAAACATTCTTAACACGGGGTATCATTTTAACTATCGTGTACTTTAAATTAATAATATCATTTGAGAAAGATGTATCAAAATTTTAATATGACTTTATGTCATATAGTATCGGTTCAGTGCAGATGTACCTATAAGTATGGAAACCCACTTATAAATAAATGGCTGTAAGTATTTTTTTTTTTTTTACACAAGTAAACAATTATAAACAGAGCAGTTCCGGGATATCTATCTATATTGTTTTTTTTCGTTTATAACATACTGAGCCAAGGGGTAACGGGTCATCTCTCTCTCTCTCTCTCTCTCTCTCTCTCTATCTCTCTCTCTACATATATATATATATATATATATATATATATATATATATATATACAACTTATTCACAACATATCAAGGCCTCGAAACCACCTAAGTATAAGGGTTAAACAGTGTACAGTGGTCGAAAGGATAATTTCTTTCTTTTAACCTTTTTTAAAATACAAACTTCGCGGCGGTTAGTTTGTTGATTCGTATATTATTTTATTCATCATACTTCGTATATCTTAAGTTACATGTCTAAGAATTATCAATAAGGGACAGTTCAGCCAAGATTTGTTCGAACCCTAAATATTGCTCATAAAGGTGTCATATATATATAGTAGCAAAAGTACCCGTCGTTGACTGAGTTCAAAAACAGCCTACAGAAAATGGACTATGGGTTATGAAAAAGAAAGGACTGTAAAGAGATAGCTTCGAATTTGGGGGTATCAAAACCAAAGCAAAATATGATGAAAGTCAAAATAAAATTGATAAACCCCATAATTTATTATACCATACCTGTTCACACTGAAACACTTATCACAATATCTTGTGGGTCTATATTAAAATACCTTTTTTTTTTTTTTTTTTTTTTTTACACAGTGATCACCACTTATCAAGGCCCGGAAGCCACTCAGGGATAAGGGTTATTGCAAGTACATTACGTTAGTGAGGAGATTTGCTGAAATGTTTACTTAAGGGGGCGGTTTCTTAGGAATTTGTTAACATTGGACTTGAAGACATCCAAGTTGTAGTCCGGAGGGAAGCAGGCAGACGGAACAGAGTTCCACAGGCGTGCAGTTCTAAGAAAGAAGCTTTGTTCATGGAATCTGCGTTTTGATTTAGGCACAGATATAGAGTGGGGGAAATTTGTCACAGTGGATTCAGCTAGACGGGTGTTTTTCGTGAAAGATTGGCGAGGGGGGACCAGAGATTGGAGTTCAGACGAGCATCTGCCATGGAAATAACGATAAAACAAGGACAGGCTCGCAACGTCTCTTCTGTGGGAGAGAGGTTGCAGGGTAGAGAAAAGGGCATCCCCCACTAAGCCACGAAGTCTATTTTGTACTCTGTCAAGGCAAGATAGGCTGTTTTTAGCAGCTCCTGCCCAGATATGGCAACAGTATTCCATCCTTGGACGTACTTGGCTTTTATATAGATAGAGAATTGCATCCGTAGTGAGATATCTTCTGGAGCGGTAGAAGGATCCCACCATCTTTCCAGCGACCTTGGCAACAGACTTGATGTACGTGTTCCATTTCAGATCAGGAGTAAAGGTCAAACCCAGAAGCTTGTCAAAACACGGGGCCTCACCCAGACGAGAGCCATCCATCACAATTGATGCCAGCTGGGGATCAGAGCGTTGATGATGTAAGGATAGGAGTTTGGTTTTGGATGCATTAAAGGTAACCAGCCACCTCTTCTCCCACTGAACCACGCGCTCGAGATTAGAGGAGAGAGAATCAGAGAGAACTTTGTCATTTACAGTCTTTGATGTGTTGCCGTAGATGGTCGTGTCATCAGCATAGATGTCAACGAATGATTTAAGTATGTGTTTAGGGAGGTCATTGATGTAGATCAGGAAGAGAGTTGGGCCCAGGATTGACCCCTGAGGGACTCCAGCATTTATATTGCCGACCTCCGATTTTTGTCCATCTACCACTACTCTTATTGTTAAACTTTGTGACATATTTCCATTCTATGGAGGCCAGGTGCGAACGAACACCCCATAATTTTATCATACCCTATTTCTTCAAACTGAAAGATAATTATCAATGTATACTTACACGACCAACATAAATACATAACTCCGAAAATATGTTGTTTTTTTTTTAAATAGCGTTACAAATACATAACCAACACGCCACTAAAACGTATTGGTTTTCTGTGTATATTTTCAGCGTCGCAATTGTCTAATTTTTCTTGTTTAAATCATAAGAAGAAACAATTGGGTATATTTTCTGCATTGGTTTTACATTCGTTCATTTCCGTATTACGCTCAAGTTATTTTAACGCAATTTTCTTAAAAATAAATCTACTTTAACCCTGGGTCTATATTAAAAGAACATGTTAAACTTTGTGACATATTTCCATTCTATGGAGATCAGGAGCGAACGAACACTCCATAATTTTATCATACCATATTTCTTCAAACTGAAAGATAATTATCAAAGTATACTTACGCATATAGATATGAAAAGGCTTTATTAAATTGTGCGTCTATTTCAATTCTATAGAAGCCTGGCGCAAACGCAGACCCCACAATTTTATTATACCATCCCTATTTTAGTTAAAACATACTTACCAAAGTATTATTTTGTACATCTATATCAAAAACATTGTAAACTTTTTTTATAAATTTTTTGTTCCCATATTTATGGACCAGGCACGTACAAAGACCCCCCCCCAATTTATAAACCATATAGGAGCCTATTCGTGACCAGACACACACACAGTCGTTCAGCTGTGCGTGCATATATATATATATATATATATATATATATATATATATATATATATATATATATATATATATATATATGTGTGTGTGTGTGTGTATATGTATATGTATATATATACATATGTATATATATGCATATGTATATATATATATATATATGTATATATACGTATATATATATGCACATATATGTATGTATGTATATAATAACAAGTTTTTCTTATGTTCAGGGTAGATGCATAAAAAAATTCAAGTGTTTAGACACAAACTTGAAGAAAGGCTATGGTACCTATTTGCAATGTCTCCCAACGGGACAGAGGTAGATACCAGGGTCGTTTTTAACGTGGATAAAAGGTACAAAAATAAAAAAAAATTCTCAGTCGTTGAGGATTTCTCCTCTACTGAAAGAGAACGAGAAATGGAAGTGGCGCATCTGAAGAACAGATACTACATTTTGATCTTAGCCAAAATGCCAAGAGCCGATAAGGAGCTTGCAAAAGGCAACTCTTTCTACTGCGACCTCTTGGCAGACAAATATTTGCTAAAAATGTATTAAATCTTGCCGCGGGTCTGAATACCCTTTATGTTAATTTTCAAATGATTAGTTGTTAATAGTGTGCCAAAGACCGCATAGATCAAATCGGTTTGAATTAGCCCTGTTTCGTAGCCAAATTCTTCACCAAAAACCGATTAAAAAACCTGTCCTATATTTGAATACACTTTATGCGAAATTTCAAATGTGCAGACCAAAAGTTGGCAAAGTGTTCAATTTTTAAAAGCTTTTATCCCAATTTTGACAGCTTAATATATATGATTTTTCGGCCCACATCCAATTTAAAAGTTTTATTCCTGTCCAAGTAACCTACATCTAAAATCTTAAGTGTTTAGAATCAACATTGGCGAAGGAGTTTGGTAGAGTTTTCTAAGGTAGTTGAACTTTGACTGTTAGACATGCAAACTTCTGTCTGAAAACAGATTACAAGATTTCCCCAACTCTCAAAAAAATCCTATGTCAAATCTCGTGTATGCCGACTGAATATTTTACAGAGTAATTTTGTAGGGTATTGTAGACACACAGACGGACACTTTCATTTTATAGATAAATAGATTGTACATGTTATGATATAGGTAAAATCAAGTCAATATACAGATGAGGTTTCTTATTTACTAAATTCTTTCTAGGGTGTCATTATGAGACTTTCCTGTCTAATAATTAATACGTGTCTCACCGATTTTCGACAGTGATTTTCACCAATAATCAAATATTCTAATTCTCTTGTAAACGCAGAGTTTAGTAGCTTACCTTTCATTTGTATTTATTTTCATGCACATCATATATAGTTTTTACCTTTCCCAATTGTCCAAGGTTTTTTTCTGTATGCCCCTTTTCTAAGGCCGCAACAGTCGAAATATGTTACGATAATTAGAGGCTGTTACGATACTTTTGTGTTTCGTGGATGATACTAAGCTCTATATAAGACATTATATTTTCTGAAACGTAAAAATAATTTTCCATTGTCCGTGACAAAGACGATAAAAATAATATTTGAGTAGTAAACAGTTGTCTAAGTCTCGTCGTGGAAAGATAAGAGATAAGACAGATACCACGCACATCAGCATAGTAACCCCAGAGAAACAGAAGTGACAAAGATAAATGTCCAACTGAGAAACAGAAACAATAAACATATCCTAACATATCATTAAATCCGCAGTGCGATTGCTGATATTTTTGCGCTAAATCAATTCGACTGGCTCGACAAGAATATATCTGAAAGCCATGATGATCGGACGATTGCTTTCGTTCAAAATCTCGGGAGTGAGAATTTAATTATCAGCAATGTAAACAAAGAAACGCTGACGCTATTTACCCGGCGGGCATAGACAAGTATATGGTGATTTGGGACACTTCGAATACGATACCCATCCAAGGTGCTTAAAAAACCAACTTGTTCTAAAAGAAACAAGGATCAACATTAAACACAAATCATTTATAGCAACACGTATTCGAGTAAGAGTATATAATATAGTGCAGTTTAGTTGGGTATAGTAAAGTTATTTAAACGAGATTCAAGATAATCTGACCACATCTGATTTTCATCATGTTTCCTATCAATTTATGAAATCGAAATAGATTTATTGTTTAAGAAGCAACGTCTTGTAACAAAAATGTATTATGTTGCTGCTAATGAATCTTTGCATACTAGTTACGCTATAAATAAGATTGAATTATAATTTTCCATTAAAAAACTTGGGTATTACCTTAAACCCCTGTTTTTCCCATGAAAAAAAAACAAATTACATTCGATAGATTGCTTTCACATTGGTCAGCTTTTCAGATATGTGTTAGCTATGTTATGGGATATTGTTATCCCGCAATACACGGTCATTATGGTTAACACTAATACTTAGCATCAAATATTAATTTAATTGATATTACATTCCAGGTATATAAAGTAGATACATAAAAGACTAATTATAGTTGAGCTAGAAAAATACATGAATTAACTTCGCAATCAAAACATTAGCCAGTAAACAGTAAATAAAAAAAAGACGTAGATATAAGACGGGGTATTTGGCATATTATCGCGTCTGAGACCACCATCTATAGGAAATTGAAATACATGAATTCTTATAAGAGCACCCATTAGGGACAGAGTTAACAATTTGTAATAAGCTAATTGTTCTTCATTGTGTGTGTGTGTTTTTTGTAAGTCGTCGTGTTGAGTGTGTCTTGTCAACTGAGTGTTTCCTGTTTGCAGCACGCTGAGTATGATTACGATTCATCGCGATGAAGGAGTCTGTGGTAAGTTGTGCTTATCTTTTTTTTTGTATGGGGGGAGGGATGTCCTTGATTCTCGTTAGCGATAATGAAATAAGGCAACCATAATATTACTCCACTACAAAGCTTTTCCCAGAACGATTTTGCATATAACAAATATTCAAAATCATACTTAACTATGTAGTGGAAGGATACTGAATACTTAAGTATATTAATCTTTGGAAAGTTTTTGGCGCCGTTGGCCTTGTCTGTATATAGATGGTCATGGTCGGTAATTTTAGAGCCTAGAAACTGGAAGTGTCGAGTGCGTCACATGGGCAGCAGCGTCGCACTCATAAGGGGTTCGCTTTATTCTGTCTACTGGCACCATTTTTGTTTACATAGGCATCACCACATTATCAAGGCCAAGAGGCCACTAAAGGATAAGGGTTAAAGAGTGTACAGTAGAAATTGGACAATATAGTAATCATTAGTAATGAAAATTTGGTAAATTTGATAACTTATATGGAACGGCTCATCAAGAACTTATTTACGTTAGACTTGAAGACAACCATATTGTAGTCAGCCGGAAAGCAGGAAAACGGAAGACAATTCCACAGGCGTGCAGTTCTAAGAAAGACGCTTTGTTCATGGAATCTACGTTTAGGTTTAGGCACAGATAAAGAGTGGGGGGAATTATTGATAGTGTTTACAGCTAGACGAGTGTTTCTTGTGAAAGTTTGGCGAGTGGGGGACCATAGATTGAAGCTCATTCGAACACTTTTCATGAAAATAACGATACATCAGAGACAAACTCGCAACATCTCTTCTGTGAGATAAAGGTTGCAAGTAAGAGAAAAGGACATCGCCTACGAGGCTACGAACTCTATTTTGAACTCTATCAAGGCAGGCAAAATCCTTTCTAGCAGCTCCTGCCCAGATGTGGCAACAGTATTCCATCCTTGGACGGATCTTATATAGATAGACCATAGCATCAATAGTGAGATATCTAGCGGGTCGATAGAAAGATCCCACCATTTTCCCAGCGGCCTTGGCAAGAGATTTGATGTACGTGTTCCATTTAAGATCAGGAGTAATGGTCAAGCCAAGAAGTTTGTCAAAACTTGAGGCCTCCTCAAGACGAGAGCCATTCATTTCAATTGATGCCAGATGTGGATCAGAATGTTGATTATGTAAAGAGAGAAGCTTGGTTTTAGATGCATTAAAAGTAACCAGCCACTCCTAACCCCATTGTACTACGTGCTCAAGATCAGAGGAGAGAGAATCGGAGAGAACTTGGTTGTTTACTGTCTTAGATGTGCTACCATAAATGGTAGTGTCGTCAGCATAGATGTCTACAAATAATGTAAGGGTGTGATTTGGAAGATCATTAATGTAGATCAGGAAAAGATTTGGGCCCAGGATGGATCCCTGAGGGACACCGGCATTAATACTGTGAGCTTCTGATTTTTGCCCCTCAACTACTACTCTTATGAACATATTAGAAAGAAATGATTTAATAATTGTGAATACATTTCCAGCAATACCATAGCTAGATATCTTATGAAGTAAACCTTTATGCCATACCCTATCAAAGGCCTTAGATATGTCAAGAGCAATTGCCCTAGAAAGGTTGCCTCCGTCGAGAGATTTGCTAATCCTATGAGATATAACTGTAAGCACATCTGCTGTAGATCTAGCAGAACGGAAACCATATTGAGTGTCACTAAGAAGGTTATTTTTGTTGAGATGGTTGATTACTTCTGTATTTAACACAGATTCCAGCAACTTACTCATGACGCACAGGAGACTTATTGGCCTGTACTGAGAGGGGGATGAGCGATCACCTGAATTTTTAAATACAGGGCATACTGATTAAATTTTCCAGGGAGATGGGAAACTATTCTCCTTAAGACAACGTTTAAACAGTTTTGTAAGTATGGGCGATAGTTCAGGTTGAATTTTTTTGTACTATTATTGGAATACCGTCAGGGCCAGTTGCTTTACTGGAATCAAGGTGTTTGATTTGCTTGGCAACATCACGTACAGATATACGTATATCACATAGCGTGTTTTCTGATACAGGAGGAAATATTGGAGGTTGACAGCCTTGATCGCAAAGGGTAGAATTAGCTGCAAAGTTCTTGACAAAGAGTTTGGCTTTGTCTGATGCTGACGAGATTACCTCAGGTCCATTGATAATAGTTGGGATGGAGCACACGCTTCTGTTCAAGATTCTGTTTGCTATTTCCCAAAACTGGTGGGAACCAAGCCGCTTCTCAGCTACTTTGGACTTAACATATTGAGCATACAACTCTCTTGCATTCTTTATTACTTTCTTACAATGGTTGCTGACAGTCCTGAAAGCGGCTTTAGTGTTAATACATCTATTACGTTGGAAAAAGTGGAAAAATGATTTCTGTGCGCAATGGCAGCAGCACATTCTGGAGAGAACCATGGCTGGCTGTTAGGTTTTCGCTGAAACTTTTTCGAGGGTATGAAACGGTCAATACCTACAATAACCCATTCCGTCAGGTCTAATACTATAGAGGACACATCCTTTTTAAACATGGAATGCAGAGGTAGATCAGATATAAATGTACGGAAGCTATCCCAGTCAGACTTAGTGTATCGATATATTGTACGATGGAGAGGTACGTCTGGGGACTTATTACATTTCATTTTTATCTTAATTGATACAACAGTGTGGTTGGAAGAGCCAAGAGGCGACAGAACAGAAACTGAACATAGTTCAGGGCAAGTTGTGAGAAAAAGATCTAGTAGGCTCGCATACTGGCCATCATTGTCGGGCACACGGGTGGGTTCCTGAACAATCTGAGTGAGGTCATAGGCAATGGAGAAATCATGACAGAACCTTCCCTCATCAGCGGGCTTGTTAGAGTGGGTCAACCATTCGACGTTGTGAACATTGAAGTCACCACATACGTGAATGTTAGCTGAAGGATAAGCAGATAAGACTTGGTCAATTTTCTCAGATATGCTTTGAAAGATAGTAACTCCGCTGTTATGGGGGCGATAGAGAGTAAATAAGAATGCCGTAGTGTGAGCTAGAGCAACCCGGAAACACATATAGGGTAAGTTAGGATCTTCCCGGGAGATGTCCCTACCACATGGAAAGTTATCCCTAATATAGGCACATATTCCATGCCCATGGCGATCTTGGGGGTCAGATATAGAAGTTAAGTTAGAGTATCCTTTAATTGCGAACTCTTCTAGGGAAATAGCCTGTCCAATGCCAGTTTCACTTAAAAATAAAAGGTCTGGTTTAGTCTCCTGTAATTGGGTTTCAACCTCTGGAAGGTTAGAACGTAGACACCTGATGTTGGAGAAGGATACATGGTAATAGGAGTCTACGTTGGAAGTTGGAGAACCGGGTTTAATCGTGTATTTTTTCCTTGAAACATGTCATGATGAATTTTTGGAATTTGTGGACTAGGTCGTCAGATTTACGTAGAGCAGGACAGAGAGGGGAAACTAAGAGAGAAAAAGAAACGAAGCTTTTTTTTTATTTGTAGCTAACGATAAGGTAAAGCCGTAACAATTACCCACTTGTATGGCATCGAGAGGCCCCACCAGAAGCTACTGCATGGTCCAGAATCCATTCACCAAATGGCAATACAGCAGCTCCAGTAATTTGCACCTGCTGATAGAACAACCTCCTTGGTGGTTAATCCAAGGTTCGGGTCCCTGACTATCAGGCGGATAACGTCAGCACAGACAAAACGTTTACCTCCAGCACCCTTACTAGTGACATGGCTACAAGGATAGACATAGAAACAGAAAATTTCCGCCATCTCTGTTCACTGTTCGCGCAAAATACGGCCAACCTAGAAAAAAGCTATTTCTTCTCCCTTTGTCAGAAAAATCACTCATTAAAAAAATGAAGACTGGGGGGCAAATAAGAAGAAGCGAGAGTAACAGGAGCTGCCGATAACGCACCCACAATGCGTTTTCTACTCGCCATTAAAAAAAACCGCGAGTATTCATTTCCGACTTAATGTGTGTGTTTTTCCCTATCATCAATTTGAATTGTACAGAGTGGGGAGGATTGAGACTTCCACAAACCGCGGCATTTCGAACAAAAATCATCTATCTAAATACCCATGTCTCGATGGAGATGCGCTGCTATCATTTAAGGACAAGGAGACAGAGGAGTTATCTAAGAAAATTATGACCGAAGTACTGAAACATATCCCATGGTCGCTATACCGAGTGTATTGTCAGTTTGAAAACCGTATCAGATAAGGCCAGATTTTTCCCATTGAACAATTCTGATGATGATAAATATAAGTCGGATTTAACGGAAGTACGGACCTCGAGTAGAATATTATGTAACGTCTCAGACCAAAAATGTGAATTTGGAGCCTAAACGCTCAACCCCTGATTGAAGACTTGGTGATAACTGGCTGTATGAATGTGTTGAGTCCCATAGATTCGCGATGACTCGCTAAAGTGAGAAAATTCAAAATACGCGCCGTAATCAGTAGTAATTGTTTAAGATACTCTTTAAGGAGTAATCCAGGAAGAGACGAAAGCTTTTGCAAGATTCGTCGCAAAAAATGTCTGTAAACAGTGTGGTTTCAGACAATCAGGAGAAACGGTCGATACATGTTAATATGTAAGAATAACCAGAACTAACAGACCACGGTCCCCGGATCCCTTCATTAACATGTATACAATACGCTGCAAGAGGGGAGATACGTTCGGTTCGTACTCGTATATATAGATACACTCTGAGGCGTTGCCACTCAATGCAACCACGGGTGCACCAGGAGAAGTTCGTCGGATGTTCTACAAAAAGCTTACGGGCCGTGACAAGCTGATGAAACATTGCCTGGGTGCGATAATGCATGCAGTGTCTCAAATATCGTGCGTTGGTTTTACTCAGGTTCCAACAGTTTGGAGACACGAATGCTAATGTCTCAGCGTATGATACACTCAGGATTGGGACGTATAAGTAAGTAGATTTTACAGAAGGATAACTTTTTGGTCGTTAACCCTAATTTTCTTAAAACTGACTGGTTCTGTTCTACGTCTTTTAAGGGAGCAAATGCAGACGTTATGAGAACACTAACTTGTAATCGGGAAAATGAATCGGCTGATTTGTTTTCCGTTCCGGGAAAATGTCTAATGTCACTGGCAAACTGATATATCGTTTTAATGGCGGAAAGTGCCAGGCGAGTGAATGTTGATCTGGATGGCAAAGCAAAATCAGGTGGCAAGTGATCGGTAACAATTCCACGATTCCAATTTTATGTTGAAAACGTCGGAGAGATATCTATATAGCCTGTAGCTTGTATTCGAATGTGCTTTATGTTCATTCATCGTGTTGTAGCTGGCAAGAGGAGAATGCCAGTAATAGGATTACTTTATTTCCATTATGTCAGATATTGATGCAACAGCAGCATAAAAAGCAACTACTGTAAATATAAAGGCACATCTTGTACGGAATATGTGAAAAAAGGAACACAAACTTATTCCATTTCTACTCACTTAAACGAAAAAAAACGCATCTTCGGTCAACTATATTTAAGCATTTACTTTGTTGTGCCTTCAATTATATATCACAGGAATATGTGTATGAGCGCATTTATGTGTAAGAGGGGTTTCATTATGCATATAAGTGTCGTAAAACGTCGGGAGGTAAGTTTATTTAATTGCGTCAAATGCGTTTAGAAGCGGCCGAATACCATTCAAATCAAATGGCAGAGAGTTCTGTTAAAACACGCAGTGTATGTACTAAGTCGTTCGAAGAACTAAGTGAGGTGTTTTACATGATTTTCCACTGTGTCGCATTCGATGAAAAATCCTCGATATAGGCAAATACAAAATCTAATCTCTGGAAACCTTTTTCAATAAAGCTTTAAGACGTCCTGGGCGAATTCCTAGGACCCAAATCATGAGAAAACAGTCGAAATTCCCAACGGAAGAAGTTATAAGTTTCTTAACGATATATACTCGGTTCAGGGGAATTAGGTGTCATGCCCATTGAGAGCGATACTTCTAACCATCGTGCAAACCTAAATATTAGCTGAAAAATCTTGGTAATTTGGAATTGAAAATCCGTCGAGAAAGTAACAGAATTTGGTCGGTCATAGTCTCTAATAGTTTCAACATTTTCTTTCTAAATAAAGGTAAAATGCACATTATTTTTTAGCTATGGCATGTGTTCAAATTGGAGATTAGCGTTTGTAAGACAGTCATGTGCGATTCGTCTTGGACGGAAGAAGACAAGAGGCTCATATATGTGATGTTCTAAACGGTATAATTCATCGTGGAACTAAATATTAGATGAACAAATTCCGGATAAGAAGACAGAGGACCATGAAACTGGTCGCCAGTAAAGGCGGTCCAAATTTTGGGACCGTATGCGGTCCAAATTTTGGGACCGTATACGGTCTTAGTTAAGGTATGTGCTGGGGCTCACAGAAGTATTGAATTATTCACAAGTCTCTGCTTTCTAACATCAAATAGCAGGTAAAAATGATCTAGGAAATAAGCACCTAGAATTCGATAATGCAGATTGGAAATTATGAACACTCAGCGTTGTTCAAGGTCGTGGGTCGATGAAACTTGTCTATAGATCTATCGTTGACGAATTAACGGTAAGTAGAAAAATGTACAAACTCTCTGGTTTAAAAAAGAGAAGACGATAATAGAAACGCGAAAATTTAGGTGTCGTTTATTTTCAATATATATTTTATGACTTACTAACTAGTTCTTCGCGTATGTAGCACTGTTAAAGTAAATACTGAAAACAGATATATAAACGCCCGAATATATATGTATGAGAAATACATAACACTCTCTTCATAATATTTTCATTGCCTAAATTACCCTCTGGACCAAATTACCGTTGGGTTGCATTAACAGATATCACAATAAAAATTTATTATGTCTAAATTCTTACCCATCATGTTATAAAATTTGTACGCCGTTACATACTCGTAATATAAAAATGCTAGATTCAATTAATTGAGAACCATTAATACAACATTATAATAGGAAGGAGTCGCTACTTTTTACTTTATTCATTTAGTCCTACTCCTCTTACCAGTTTTCACCGTGTACGATTCTGCAGTTTTCTACTAAAGTTCAATTACACACTTCGTAACTGCACGGTTACATACATAAACAAAGCATATTATTTCCAATTTATGCATCAAAATAATTAATTCCTCTTCAATAACTTTCTCTGTTTTTACGATTTGCTGAAACCGGACATTCCTATATTCTAGAATGAAACGCATTCCTATATTAACGAACACTTTGAAAATTTGATAAACATGGCGTTCCAATTCATAGGATACACTAACGTTAAAACGACACACATTTACTGAGAATCAATCAATCAGAAACATTCATTGACTTATTGCTAACCTCATATAACGCCACATATATTCACAAGAAAAAACTTGCAAAAATACGGTCCGATTTTCCTACGCCGGTTACCTATACTTCTGTCGCTATAAACAGGACACACTAGCTTGCGCTAAAAATATTGTCCGCCCATGAACAGACAGGTAACTAATGATAGCTTTATTTCATAGAACTAACGTGCTCAAGTAAAATAATTCATATCCACACAGCCTTCTTCTTTCTTAAACTATTAAAAATCCAAAATTCATTGTTTACACCCCCCCCCCAAAAAAAAAACGAAACACGTAATGCCTTTACCCTGTCAAATAAGAATTCCCAGCTTTAACATTCTAAGCAAATTCTCATTTAACATCAGATAACTCGATACAAAAATCCACTTCCCTCGTATGGACATTATCAGAAACCATATCAATTGCACGAGCGTATGCTTCCTACGATTATCACGGGTCAATTTGGGGTATTTATTTATCGATCAATATTAACCTTTCATATATTGTGAGAATTCCTAAATACTAGAAAATCTGTTTATATTTTCTATTTTTATTCTAATTTACCATTTTTCCTAATTATATGATTGCATATGGATTACAGCATTCCCTTATTTGTTTTTTTTTTTTCAGATAAAAACAGTAACCGCAGGTTATCAACAACCGTAATTTGATTTTTGTGAGGGGGGCATCCACCGGGCAACACCGGTAAACAGATCCTGCTAGTATAAAAACACCGCACACAACAACAACAACAACAACAACAATAATAATAATAATAATAATAATAATTATTATTATTATTATTATTATTATTATTATTATTATTATTATTATTATTATTATTATTATTATTATTATTATTATTATTATTCTGAGTTCGTTTATCAACGTCTGCATGAACAAATATGGGATTCATTTCCAGAGGATTTCCCTCAATCCTGGCTCCAAACAAGAAGCTTCAAAGATCCAAGGTGTTCCTAAGGATGTTGGTGGTACCTACAATAGTAGAGGTCTAAAGATCGCCTAAAACACCGGGGATTCATAGTTTTTTCCCAATTGTTCTTCCAGACGACTTGATACTACTCTTAGCGTACCAACTACGGCCGAGATTATTTGTGTTTTAACCCCGTGTATACGCATTGTCCCCAAGGATAATGGATCATATTTGCTCCACTTCTCGTTATCATTCCCTCTCACGTCCCTGTCATAGGGTATTGAGAAGTCTAATATTTACCAGTTTTTTTTAGACATTGTAAATGACTACAAAACCCGGACGATTATGGTTCAATTTCTTGGTAGTAATGACACATTTGTGCCGCCATACCTTCACATTGCCATCCTCACTTGTTCTCACTTCATAAGGCACCTCCTAAAATAACCTCCCACCACCTTCATCCCAACCTTCTTACACCACCCCTAATATATCCGCAGTCCCATACGATCGAGTCTTTTGAGGTACTTTCTCTACGCCAATACTCTACAGCCTGCTGGAAGGTGTGCACTTGACTCTGAGGCCTTACCACACATCCAGCATTTTGCAGCAACTTCCTTTCCTAGAACCACTTTTTAAAAAGTCTCGTTCCTAATGCTTGCTCTTGTGCTGCACAAATAAAAGCTTCAGTATCCTTAGCCTAATACCCAGACATGATCATGCATCAGCCACTTCATCCATTTCTGCTATGTCTGGAAGACGTTCCATGTGTATTCTTCCTGTCCAGTTCCTCTGTCCTTTCTCTGTGGATGCGTTTAACATACTCAGCCTTGGTCTCACATACTTTCACGGCATTGGCCACAACCTTGAATATCCACTCTTTACTGCTTACCACATGCTCCTTCAACAATATCTCCTCGGCTTTAACAAAATCTTTTACATTTTTCAATCCTCTTCCACCATGTGTCTCCGTTAGATATAGCCTCGCTACGCTACTTCGAATGTGCAAAAACATTTGTTGTTTTTATATCTGGGGCAGCAACTCCTGCTGTCCATTATAAATTGGCCGCACTGCATTTCCAAACACTGGCTGCCCATGCATTCACCATTTCTATTAGGTTTTCTCCATACAATTTCGACTTTTGAATTAGTGTCACTCTTCTAAAATATTGCTTCCTAACGTTCTCTTTCATCTCTCTGTTCATGATGCCTACACCCTTCCGCACTACCAAATACTTATACCCTGTATATTCTATTCCTTTCACAATTTATCCATTTGGCAGAACTATTCCATTCGAATGAACTTCCCTCCCCATTCATCAACAGCACCGAACATTTACTTATCCCAATCTCTACCACGATGTTTTTAGTATGCCCTACGAGCTCTACCGATATCTGCATGTTCTCATTTCTACCGAATACGCCTGAATCATCCATAAACAGACGATGGTCGATGCGTCTGCGCCAGATCCCAAGTTATTCTCCACGTTTTCTCTCTTTAATAATAATAATAATAATAATAATAATAATAATAATAATAATAATAATAATAATAATAATAATAATTATTATTATTATTATTATTATTATTATTATTATTATTAGTATTAGTATTATTATTATTATTATAACTAGCGGGACCTCTGGAAATTCCGCAGTGAACGCTTTCATAAGTAATATATTGATGTTGGCATTTTTGTGAATGTTCAGCCTTAATGAACACACCCTGATATTATTGTAGTTGTTTTGTTAAACTGCAAAAGTATATATCTAAGCTAGCCTGGTCGTAAAATATGATTAAATATGATATATTAATTCATGCAGATGTTCTATATATTACTACAGCTATCAATTTTCGATGCATTCTTATATATTTTAAACTTGTAACTTCAAAAATAAAAATAGACGCATATGGCTTGGGTGCAGCAGCTTGAATCAGAACTAGAACTAAACTCTTTTAAGAATAAAAGAATGTATATATAACCTGAGTTCTTTCAACAATAATCCAAACCAAACCAAAAATGATAAAGAATTCTTGGTAAAATTATTTATTACACGAAATGGAATGACATAACAATTAAACGACAGCCACTCGGAAGAAAAATATAAGTGTGATGCAGCAAAACACACACACTTGCTCTCGTATTAATATATATATATATATATATATATATATATATATATATATATATATATATATATATGAAAATATTTTATGAACCCAAAACAGTTTTTTTCATGAAACTACTTTAGTAAAACAATGTTGTAATAAAAATGATTATGTTACAAAACGGAACTGTCATTTAATATATATATATATATATATATATATATATATATATATATATATATGTATGTATATATACATATATATTAGATTTAATATTTTTATAAAAATATTTTATGTACAAAACCAGTTTCGTTTCGCTAATAACGTGTCGCTAAGTTCGAGGTTTCATATATTGGCTTTTGTAATGTAATAGCAATTAGTAGGAGTAGCAATACTATTTGAATTAACGAAGACATGAACGTCTCTATGTCTCTCAAAATAAACAAATGTAAAAAAAAAGAAATGAAAAAAGAAAGAAAAACCAAATAACAACTCAATTTTTGTCCCCGCCGGCCGGGAGATATGTGTTATATATTTTATTAAGGAATAACTTAAAATCATTTATTCTTTAACGCCTTTTGAAAGATAAAACCCTTAATTTTATAGAAGTAAAAATAAATATACCGGTGAGAACACGCTAATCGAATGGAACCTAGAGCGTTCGTAAACGTGTATTCCGAAATTAAATGTATATTCCCGAATTAAATCTCAACCAATCAAATTTGCCGCAAAACGTGACACACAAAATAACACACGCGCTATCGTATTAATATGCAGATGATGATGATGATCATCATCATCATGGTGGTGGTGGTGGTGGTGGTGATGATGATGATGATGATGATGATGATAATAATAATAATAATAATAATAATAATAATAATAATAATAATAATAATAATAAACATTTTTTCCATCATATGTTCAGCTTTGGCAATGGTTTTAATCGTTTGTTTGATTAAAAATTCGATAATATGCGTAAACGCTTACTTTCTTAAGTGGTCTAAGGATGTTGACCAGGACTGTATACATCACATTATGCGTGTGTGTATAAAATACTCTAAAAATGATTTTTTTTTATTTAGTCCAGAAACTTGGAATTTTTAATTTAGTGTATTTCAGTTTTATTTGCAGCGTCGAAGATACCTGCTAAGCTGTCCAAATTTAAAAGAAACGCAGTTTATTTTAACAGAAATCAATTATCTTTACGGCTTTGGTAGACATTTTTACTTGAAATCGCTTATTTTTAGCATTTTAATTCGTGCAGCGATTGCTCGATTTTAAGGACGACGACAGAGGCGCTAAATAAAAACTTAGGTTTGGGTGCTGAATATTTTTTTATAGTGTTCAATTACATGGAGATAATTTTTTAACTGCTAACATTTATTAATAAGATCAATATTATAAGCAATAGGCAAATTAATTTAAATGAATTCGTCTGTTCCAGAAGTAAAAATATAGTTATTTGAAATTTATAAGAAGTATAGATGTAATGGCATTTTATAATTAGAAAAAAAAATAAAGTTTTAAGTTTATATATGTATATATTTGCGACGGGGAAAAAGTAGCGTAAGCTAAAATGTAAATATTAATATGGTTAATCGAATCGAATAAATAGGAAAATATATGAATAGTATATATAAGGAGGTCAAGCCGTTGTCATTAGTAATATAGAAGTAGGAACTCCTTCTTTCGAAGTGGCAAATGGGACTTGTTCGGCCGAAAATAATTTTAAGGTTGCTCCTTGTGGAGCACCCTTATGTAAAACTTGTAATATTCTTATAACATCTAAAAAATATAAGTCAAATGTGACTAATAAAATTTATTATGTTATAAATCATTCTAAAGAAGATTTGTCATGTAGGTCCCAAAATTTGGTCTACCTGCTGTCCTGTAAAAACTGTAATTTATAATACGTAGGGGAAACTAATGCCTCTAGATAAACGCATGCATTTGCATAGGATTAGCACTGGGGGATGTATTCATGTTATTAAACATTTTAAAGAAACTTGTAGTCAGTCGTCTTTTTCCGTACAAATAATTGAAAAATTTAAATGTAATGGATATAATAGTCTAGGTAATGTAGATAACGATATCCTAAGGATGCGTCAGGATAAGAAAGACGATATAATTAAAAAATGCGAGTAATTTACCCATATGGGTTGAATATTAAAGTTAAAAAATAACCTACAAGATTCTGAAATTATAGGTAGATTATATCCAGCTTTGCCTCGCTACAATATTAGAGATAAACTCATGTTAATAGAAATAAAAGAAAATCAGTTATTTCATGCGAGGATTTTTTAGTAAAATTAAAGATATCATTATTAATAACATTTACGAGTCGTTCAATTATATAAGAAAATTGCTTAATCAAACAAAAAAGAAAGTTTTGAAGGAAATAGCATCTAAAATATTATTACAACCGGATATGATATATAAGAAGGACTATTTCATTCAATGGTATGCATATATTCTAGATATAATTGACACTAAATTATATAAGCCACCAGTGAACGATATAAAAAAGAAACCTAAAAATGTCTGTGTAGTTTTGTATGAAAATAAAGGTTTTGTTGATGTAAATTTACCTAAAATATTTAATAAACAAAAAACATACAATTACTACCAAATATGTTCCAGAAAAAAGATCAAAAACCAATAGTTACATATAAATGAGGACCAACAATACGCAATAAGATTTTTAATTATAAGAAAACGGTAGAACATATAAATATAATAGATAATAATATAAATATTCCAGAATGTGAATGTAATTCCTCTCCTTTCTGTAATAATGAGATAAAACATGTAATTACAGGAGATTAAAACATAGTAAATAATCCTTAATTAAGAAAACTACTTAGTAAGGGTCCAAATTATAGAGAACCTACATCACTAAATTACACTAAATGCATTAAAGAAGTAACTAAAGCACTAGAAGGTTTTATTATGTCTATGGTAAAGAAATATAAATTAGCACAGTCTACGTTTGATGTATGGAAAAATAGTATACTTGAATGCGTAAATAAAAAGGTTAAACATATAAAACAATTTAAACACCCTAGAAAAACCAATCCTCTTTTAAAAAATTCAGAAATAAGGGAGGAACTAAAAATTCTTCAAGAAAAGTTTGTAATAGTTCCGCTTGATAAAGCGGCAAACAATATAGCTTTTATATGTAAAAAATATTATATACAGCGTTTATTGATAGAAGTAGGACTTATAGGAAACGATTCAAATACTTATAATGTAAGTAATAGTCATTTAGATGCCATTATTTTGAATAATTGTATTATTAATGAAAAAGTAGGATTAAAGTTAGAAGACAAACACAAAAATATTCCATGTATGTATTGGATACCTAAAATGCATAAAAATCCAGTCGGTGCTAGATTTATTGTTGGTTCAAAGACGTGCATCAGTAAACCTCTAAGTAAAGCTATATCTAAAATATTTAAATTAATTATAAATCAAATAAATAATTTTCACCTGAAAAGTAAATTCTATAGTAATATAAATCTATTTTGGGTAGTAAATAATTCCAAACCAGTGAAAGAAAAATTAGATAAAATAAATTCCAGAATAAAAGAAAAATCTATAGCTACTTATGATTTTAGTACGCTATATACTAAAATTCCGCACGAAAAACTTATAAAAGAATTAAATGATACTGTAGATTAAGCTTTTCAAGGTGGAAAAGGTAAATATATAGACTTTTCAAACTCTAAATCTTTCTGGTGTAAAAATAAAAATAGCAAAAATAGTGTTTCTAAAGGTATTATAAAAATACTTATAAGTCATCTTATTAAAGAATGCTATTTTCAAATAAGAAATAAAATATTACTCCAAACGATAGGTCTCCCAATGGGATTGGATCCTGCACCATTTTGGGCAAATTTGTATTTACATAGACTCGAGTATATATATATATATATATATGTCATCATTATTAAAAACAGATATATCTAAAACATATAACTTTCATGGGTGTAGGAGATTTATAGATGACCTTATATGCATAAACGATAATGATGAATTCGAAAAAAATAAACATCTTATGTATCCAAACGAATTAAAATTGAATTGTGAACATAGAGGACAACAGGCTACATTTCTGGATTTAGATATAAAAATTGAGGATGGAATTTTTCTTTATAAAATATTTGATAAAAGAAACGCATTCCCCTTTAAAATAGTACGTATGCCCCATAAGGATAGAACCTGCCCGGTTTTTGTGTTTTATGGAACCATTATGTCAGAGTTTTTGAGAATAGCTCGCGTTACTCTAAAATTAACAGATTTTATACCACCATAGTCTAGCTTAGTAATAAGGATGATAAAACAAGGTGGAGATAAAAATAAAATATTTAAACAGTAAAATAAAACATTTGTTCGTTATCCTGATGCTTTTGAATCGTTTAAGATAAACCAGACTATATCAATAAAGGAAATCCAAAACTATATTAGCAATGTATAAAATGTATTTACAATTACATATATATGAATATAAATTATATATATATATATTTATATATAAATTACATATATATAAATATATAAAATGTATTTATAATTACATATATATATAATTTATATATATATATATATATATATATATATATATATATATATAAATGTATATATGTAAAAATAAAATATTTTTAACCTTTATATATCTAATTTTAAATAAATAAGAATGTAAATATACATACTACTAATTATAGTGGGGGCGATAAGTAGTTAAATGGATTAATCCAAATCTTATAAAGACAAGACTGATAAATTAAAAAATGTATCCATTTCAAATGGATAGTACCAGTCAAGGATCCGTCACTTGACACTCAGCCCAACAGGTGCGGGGCCGGAGACCGGCCCAGCACCTGTTGGACTGAGGTACACCGCCTGGGTAATACCTAGGAGGTCCACCCTCCCAGGCCTTGCCACTGGGCTTTCCGGTGGGGCAAGTTTATTGCTTGCTGCCTGAGGCGCCCCGACCGGGGAATGCCGACGGGGTTACTCAGGCAATTTTTAAAATTGCAGGAGTGCCCCTCCTTTAGGGGAGCCTGCTAGGTTACCACTTTCCGGCCTTGTGCCACATTTTGCTGAGTGGACAGCAAATAAATATAATCCATTTCAAATGGATAGTACCAGTCAAGGATCCGTCACTTGACACTCATCCAAACAGGTGAGGGGCCGGAGACCGGCCCAGCACCTGTTGGACTGAGGTACACCGCCTGGGTAATACCTAGGAGGTCCACCCTCCCAGGCCTTGCCACCGGGCTTTCCGGTGGGGCAAGTTTATTGCTTGCTGCCTGAGGCGCCCCGACCGGGGAATGCCGACGGGGTTACTCAGGCAATTTTTAAAATTGCAGGAGTGCCCCTCCTTTAGGGGAGCCTGCTGGGTTACCACTTTCCGGCCTTGTGTCACATTTTGCTGAGTGGACAGCAAATAAATATAATCCATTTTAAATGTGGAAATTGATGAATCGCACAGGTAAGAAATTCATTTTTATACTATGAAAAGGTTAGTAATTGCAACTAAGAATAGGAAATTGGATCAAATTTTTGTAATATGTCTTCTTCCTAAGATTAAGGGTGGTGGTGTTTGATCAACACTGCTGGGGAGCCATGATGTAATATACTGTTTTGTTTTTAAATCCCCGAAACAGTGTTTCATGGTAAACAACTGATGATCCCTTGAAAAAAATGGTATTATAGTAAATTCGAGAGAGTTGATGCAGTGATTGCAGGTGATTATATGACTTACTGACTAGATGGTTTTTTAACGAATGATAAAAAGTAATTTTTTGTATAGTTTCAAATGTTTAAAACTTCAAAGACTATATATATATATATATATATATATATATATATATATATATATATATATATATATATGAATGGAAATATATAAAAAGAATACGAAAAGTATAAAAGCTTATGACTTTTCTTTATCGTTTTCCATTTGTGACGTGCAGGAATACAAAATAATATTATGAAAAAAACTTTAAAAAACTTTTTTTACAAGTACATAATTTTCGACCGATACTTCAGTCTTCAGACTACACCGGTGAAGACCTAAGGATCGGTCGAAATTATGTACTTGTAAAAAAAAAATATTTTTTTTTCATAATATCATTTTGTATTCCTGCACGTCACCAATTGAAAACGAATAAGGAAATTTACAGTGCCGTAAATATTTCCCCTCGAGTGTGTATGCCATCCACACCCGCCCGTCGCAACAGTGCTCTAACCATCAGCTTGTATACAAACAAATTAATAGTTGGCTACGCTTAATAGCTTAGATACGCGTCGGGTGAACATATATTTACAAAGTGTTCAGCCCAAAGAGAGGGGCTGTTATCTTCATATACACATAAAATAATTTACTAAAGATGATTGACCTATATGAAAACTGAAAATATTCTAAATTGATTAAAATAAATGTTTTAAAGCATATGCAAATTAGTTAGATATTTTACAGATTCATACAATTCCACGTCCCTCATATAAAGAAGTTGAATAGTCTATTTATATAAAGAGAAAAATGTGAATATCAATACACACACAAAACCAATTTTATAGGAGTATACATAAAGTTGTCAACAAGAGAATAACGAGAATAATTAAAAAAATATGTAGAAGTTTAAAATGTTATGCATTATATAAGTATTTCTATGATTTCGTAATGAATTTTCTTGCTCCTTGTGTGTATGTGCATTATTTTCGTTATATTTTAATAATCAACCCTGTTCCATTACAAATCAAGGAAAACAGTTCATTTCTATTTAACACTCTAGTTGTTGACGTCATGTCGAATTCCATGCAAAGTGTACCCAGAAAAACAGCGGGGATACTTTGATAAGATACACGCAAGAACAAACACGGTATAGATTATATTTCCACACCAGGTGGCTGCCAGATTCAAAAATTAATTCAATGAACACAACAGGGAATATTTAATAGTGTATTGCCTGTACATAAAAAGAACGATTAACAGAAAACAATCTAGAATTCACGAACAGCGATGAATTTTAATTAGATATTTGAAAATGAATTAAGTAATATGTGTATATAAAGGGTTGTAACTTTGCGATTAATGTTTGTCTAAAAGAATACGTTTTTCTAATCGGTCATGGTAAACTTGGATAAGCAGTTGGATTTTTACTCATGTATGTATTGGACTATATACGTTTATGTGAATATAGTAAAAAGGTTTCATGAAAGATTTTTTTTTAAATCAAGATTGTATTGGTTGCATTGCATGTAATTACTGAGTAATAAATTACACTTATATTAATTATTCTCTTATTGATTTAATAAATTAACACATAATCCAACTTCATTCTGTCATATGAAATGCCTTCAATAATTTTCAACACTTTTCCGTATGAACCGTTATTTTATATTACTAACTAAAACATCTTAAATTTCGCTAAATTTTATTCACAGTTAAATAGTAGTTGGGTTCTGAGCCTGGTTCATTTGACTGTTGACTGCAGTTTGGCGTGGTAGAGGAACTTGAGCAGAGCATGCACGTGTGGGTGAGCATTTATGCTAAGCACCTTCTTGTTTTAGTACTATTCTGAAATGTGGCCTGGTTAAGGCTACGTTTTTCACATTTTGATACAAATAGCTTCAAGGAATTTGATTACTTTGTTTTCTTATCGTTGTGTGGTATGTTGGTGCTGCTAACTAGAATTTCTCTGCGATTTAAGGAGGGCGGTGGACTTTTATGTAAATGTTGAAAGATGGCACAAAATTAATTATTATGGCAGGTCATAATGTTGTGGTCATTTACCCAACGTAACTATCCGTGGAATTGTTTTTATAGGATAATAACATCACCTTTGTCTATTATACGCGTTTAAGCGAACGGAAGGGGTGCTTTATAATAACTAAGTATTGAGTTTTAAATTTTCTATCATAAATGATGAATCATATATGATTGTCTACAGGGGAGATGTATTTATGAAAAATGTTTTTTTATAGCGATTCTTTCTTACTTATGCATGCATTCGATTACAATGGAATAGGTTTATTCTATACGGGTAACGGTGTTGTGCATGTTTCTGTTAGTGGGAGTTTTTTTTTCGTCTGGAGCAAGGAGCGTATGTGTTGATCAACAATATAATTTTGGAATCGTTGTTGATAGGGATTTGTTTAATGTTTTTTTGGTATATGAGTAGTATTTTATGTTGGAAGAGATAAGTTTTGCTCGGTTGATGAGTTTTTGCTGATAGATATTTTATATCAATAAGAGCATTCACTTTATAAATTAAGTAGGCAAGAATTATAGAAGGTAGGGTTTTGTTATTTGAGTAGCTTTATGTGTTAACGAAAGTGTCAATAATGACGTTAAAGATAGTGGTTTTATTATTAATATCTAATATAAGAGTCAATTTTAGTACGGCGTTGTCTTAGAGAGGGTCCTTAAATGCAAGCATTGGTGGTAGTTTTTAGCAAGGAGAAGGATATCGTTTACATACTTTCCATACATAGAAAGGAGTTTTGTGTTGTGAAGTATGAGGTTTTGGAGGTGACTCATGTTGAACAACTTAAAGATATTCCGTCTATTTCAGTGTCAATATTCTCTTTGTTATCGTAGAAAGCTAGTGCGTGGTGCAGAATAGTAGTAATCTTTTTATGTATTTTTTCAGAAATCTTTAAAGGAGAGAGATAGAGTTCCGTATATATTGTTGAGGACTATATCAATAATTGTTTTTTTACGGAAAATTTGTAAATCAACTTTCAACATCGACATAGCGATTTTTTTCAGGCTGTTGAGTTTTAAGGATTTGTAATAGTCCTTGTGTGGATTTTCCGCTATATTTACTGGGGGATATGGGCTAATGATGTCATGTAAGATATTTATTATTGAATAGTTTGGAGTTGTAACTTGTGAAATGAAAGGTCGGAGAAAGAATTTGGTTTATAGAGTATGTAGATTTCGTATAAGTTTCCGTGTTTGTAGTCACCAATGATTTCGGGAAGTTGGTGATTTCAAATTTGGTCATTGTTTGCAGTGATGACTTAGTTGATTGGCGTATTTATTGTATCCGTAGGGTTGTTGCTGATATTTTGAATTGTGTGCGGTCGTCGTGGATATTTAGATTTTTTTCATGGTAGTCGGATTCATTTACTGCTACAAATATACTTGTTTGTTTTGCTTTTTTAATCGTGGGGTTAGTGTGAGTGCGGGATATTTTAATACTGGTAGTAAATATTGAGTTACGTTTTGTTTGTTAAGTCATATCCAAATAAATGCAATTTTTTAACCCGGCGTGGGAGTGATTTTCTTGTCTGTTTCGAGCTCGATAATATTTTTTATATAATAATTCGATTTTATATAATAATTCGATTTCCGCTTTTTTGTTCTAGTGTTTGGACGAATTAATTATGTGTCAGTTTGGTCTGATATTTATAACTCGTTTGTGGTGCTCAGTGAGATCGTTTTACGATAGGTGTAATGTACAGTTTCGTGTGGTTTGGAAGAATGATTGTTTATTTGTATAAGGCGTTTATTTTTATGACTTTTATTTCGATGGATGTCTTTGAAGTTTGTGACTATATAATATATTCGTTGATGGATATCTGTATTTAGTGATTAAGTGACAGGGGGCTTGGGTTTCTCTGATTAAGTTCATCAAGTTGGCCGGTCTGTTTTCGATTTTTTATGGGCGGTGGTAATTTGCCTTTTGATTACGTTGAATCGTAACTTTTGCTTTGTAGTATCTTGTTGCGCTGCTGGGTCATAATGTTTGATATGCGTGTATTTAGAGAGCCTTTTTTTTCATTCGGCAGACATTGTTTGAAACAACAGAATTATTCTGGTTTATAATAATTTACATATTTTATTAATATTTTTCGTATTATTTTTTGTATATACATCAACTTATAGATATATGACCCAAGTCATTTTCTCCTCTATGTGTCTGCGGTTTTAACATCTCGTGAAATTGTATTCACATTAACAGGAATATGTATTAGTCACGGTAAACAATTATAAGAAAATGTATTTAAATAATACTTAGGTTGCCAGCGAGGTTAAACCGAGAACAAGTCAAGAAGAAAAAAATGCTTGGGACATATATCAGTACGTTTGGTGACAAACAAGATACTCCGAAAAAATGTAAAAAAAAACAAATGAAAAGTTATTATAAAACAACTGCTTTCTGAATGAAAAAAATGCTGCATAAATACACACAATATATATATTTATATATGTATATATATACATACATATATATATATATATATATATATATATATATATATATATATATATATATATATATATATATATATACTACCAAAAGTACGCGTCGTCGACTGGGTTGTAGAATAGCCTACAGAAAATGAATATATATATATATATATATATATATATATATATATGCATTGTGAGGATCATCAAAACATAATTAAAACACGTGTCTTTTATTTGCATTTAATACCTTAAGTTTTGTTTTAGAAAACTTCGAAATTCGATGAATATATTATTTAAAACAAAACGTTTTTGAATTAGCATTAAAATATGTGGTCATAATTTTTCGAAAACCACAATATTTAATTTTTCAAAAATAATTAAAAATTATTTGTGAAAGCCAAATTTTTTCTATATACCATTCAATATAGAATACTTTGCAAAATGGACGGAGAATATTTAAAATAAATGTAACAAAAAAAATACAAAATTTACGCCGTGCGTCGCTTACGTGAAATACCCTAATTTATGTTGCCCAACAGGGGCTACAAACAGCTGTTTTACTCCCATTAAAAATATGAGTAACTGTTGTTAATGTTTAGCTATAATATATGTTATGAAAAATGAATATATTTTGCAGGTGATCCAATATAAAATGAAGAAGGGCAACTACTTTTAATCCTAAAATAGAAAATAAACTCATTGTATGGCACTAAAACAATCCAATCTTAATTAACCAAGAAACAATATTCCAAAGAATATCTAAAAAAATATTCTAAAAGCTATCTAAAATATGCTAAAACCGAGAAATATATATATATATATATATGTATGTATATATATATATATATATATATATATATATATATATATATATATATATATATATATATATATATGTTTTATTTTTTATTACCGCATTTTTCTGTTTAATTACATTATTGCTTCAGTTACATGGCAGGTTTTTGGCCGTCAGTTAGCCTCCTCAGACTTTTACAGAAATGTTCGTTTATGGTTGAATGAAGGAGTGAATGATGTCAGGGGAGAGAAAAAGAAGAAGGCAACAAGGGAGAATGGTAGGAGGGCGTGCTTGGTATGTCGGTAATGTTTTAGTTTTGTAGTTTAAGGGCGTTAGGTGGTTGTCGGGGGTTTGGGAAGTTCATCTCTGGTGTGGCTGAGGGCAAGGGATGAATGGAGGGGGAGGGAGATATGGGGGTAGAAGGAGGGGGTTACTTTAAATTGCGAGTCCTAAGGTTTAGATTGTCGGCGTCGCATTAGTGAGATGTTTGTTTGATAAGTATGTCTTGACCTGTTGGGTGTTCGCTTAGGTTGGAAGGCGGGGAGTATGATTCGGTTTCTCTATTTGAGTGTTATTTGTTGTTAAGTGTTTGGAGAGTGTTAGCCTCTTTTTCCGCTTTTCTCGCACTCCTCGCCTGACATCATTCACTCTTTCATTCCACCATAAACGAACATTTCTGTAAAAGTCTGAGGAAGCTACCTGACGGCCAAAAAAGGGTCGTGAAACAATAATGTAACGAAACAGAAAAATATGGCAATTAAAAATAAAACGCATATCTGCTATACAACAGTATTGAGCACTTCCTTCAGGTTTTTATTAATTACCATTCCTACTATATATATATATATATATATATATATATATATATATATATATATATATATATATATATATATTGAATAAATAACAGAAAAGCTATGTTCCAAAATTCATGATGTTGACGATCTGATTATTTTTCCTTTAATTCAGTTGACATTTACCATTTTTGACAGTATCTGTTTCGTAGCGCGATATCAATCGATTATTATATTAATCAGTGGCTCTTTTTAACCCTTATGCGCCAGAATAAATAGCAACAAGCAACCCATCAAAAATAAATAAAGTTTAATTTGACTTGTTTTATTGTAAATTTCAACGGAATTAAAGGAATAAATAATAAGATGGTAAATGAATTTTGGAATATAGGTTTTTTGTCATTTATATACGATATTGCTCTGTAATTACATTTACTATTTTAATAGGGATTGGTATATATTATTAGAAAATATATATCTTCATATAAATATATATATATATATATATATGTACATACATACATAGATACACATATATATAAGACCTTTATAATTAAACCTCCAGAAATTTTAAGTTTTAAGGTGGACTCTTAAAACTACCGTTCCTAGTGAAGCAATACTTTAATTTAATTTAAACCCAAGTGCCTTTTGTTCACCGAACTCTTACGCTTTCCCGGCTTATTCTGCATCTATTTTTATACGGATATATGTAAGTGTATGCGTATATTAATATATATATATATATATATATATTCTCTATTCTACATTATTTTATATGAGTCCACTTCCTGCTCACTCTTCAACCCCATTTCATGCTATTCTTAACCTCCACTTGTCGGTATTCCTTTCTTTTACGCACCCCTAATAATTAGTATTAACAGTATTTAAATTATTATTATTATTGGTAATAGTGGTGGTGTTGGTGGAGGTAGTGGTAGAAGTATTGTTACTACTGCTTTTATAAGTGCCATTATAATTACTGCACTGTTTTTAACGCTTTTACTATTGTTATTGTTATTATTGTTTTATCATCATTATTATTATAATAATCATTATACTTGATATAATTATTATTATCCCTGTTATTACCCCCGTAATATATATATATATATATATATATATATATATATATATATATATGTTTACTTTCCCCCTTTTTAGTTATTGTGATACAAACTGCTACCTTATTTTCTATTGGTCTAGCGTTAGATGTTAATTCCTGATCTACATGATCTCGTTATTTTTATCACGCTAATACGATAATATATAGAATGTGTGTCATTACGTTGATACGTTTCGATCTCTTCAATTTATGTACTTCGTAGACTGACCGGCGGGTCATTCTACAAGATAACAATTTGCTACTGTTCTAGACAGGCGGAAGTCTCGCCTATAAATACAGCCGCCTAATATGCTTATCGATATATGTAAAGATTTTATTAATGATTCATAGAGAAGTACAAGTGTAATTTTGTCGGCTTAGTTTGTAAGACTGATGTCCTCATTAATGTAACATTTTTATCTAGGATAATATGCTAACCTCATTTCTTTGTTTATTATCTGTGTCTAATGAAGATAAAAGGAACGTTCGGCTGGGATGCACCCACAAGAATTATTATTCCACCTTACTCTTAACATTATCAGATGTTTATTTAGTTACAATTTGCTGCAATAGTTGGGCATAACTAATTGCGTTAGACATTAAACAATGCCATATTCTAAATTGTTGTCTTTACATTTATACTAGCGGTGTTACTAAATGTATCCCAGTATAAAAGTATAACACATTTAATTAAAAACTTGGGCAATATATTAGCTCTCACATATAGCGCTTGAATTCCATGTTCTATATCGTTATCCTTCTAACCTGATATATATAATACTCAATTGCGTCTATGACAGCGTAGATACATCACTATATATATATATATATATATATATATATATATATATATATATATATATATATATATACCAGAGCCGAATACATTCATTTGGTAACTTTAATGTCTACTAACACATAACTCAGATCGTTAACATTAGAAAACATCCAGTTCTAAACATATCCCGCAAATATTTTTCAAGATATTTTTTTACAAATTCACATATCCTGCTTGGAAATGATCATCGGGTTTTAATATTTATAGATATTACGCATAAATCTCTACAAAAAATTGAGGAGTCATTGTTCAAACAACAAAGTACTTCACGAAGACTGAGTAGGTATCACATCAGACATAACCAATAGAATACACGCACCGACACACACACGTACACACATACATATATATATATATATATATATTAAGTAATGTGATTGATAATTTAAAATTTAAAAATCAAATTTTAATTAAATTAAAAATCCGTTTCAGAAGAAGGAACCACAACAAAATCAATTATCTGTACAATCGTTTCGGAAAACAATGCTTTTTATTGTGGTATACATCAAGTTACGTACAATAATTATATATAGTTTTGATAAGCAAGGTCTCCTCATCAGCTAATTTTGAAGGTTTTTTTATTGAATTTAAAAGATATATATATATATATATATATATATATATATATATATATATATACTCTTCTGCAGATTTGCGTAAAAATGATTTCTATGAATATTTCAAAGCAATGATTGAATTATGCATTCTTATTCTGCTGTTTCTAGCAGACTGCATTCTCTCCAATGGGTGATTCCGTCTTGTGCAGATTCCGTAGCTCAAAGGTTGCATGAATTTCAGATATAATCCAATACAAAAAGGTAAACTTTTGTAGAAGCGAAAAGTAATAGTAATAGGTGAATATCCCCAAATAAGAGAAGCAATACTGAACTCACCAAAACAGGCATTAAATCGCAGAAATTAGATACTCACGATTTCTAGAAAATTTATAACAATAAATAATAATCGAGTAATCGATATAAAACCCCCTATAAAACAACCACAATAATATATGTAGGGTTATAGACATAGAATGTTAATTTGATAGCCCAGCGATTCACCATCAAATGGAATTTATATCCAACAAACTTGCTCTTCGCAAATGTCGATTTGCTGAGAGAATACACATTGAATGTTTTTTTTAAATCAAGCTTTCTTATAAATTAATAACATGAAATGCTATACACATTCTACATCATAAAAATGTATTTTGCATTTGCTACTTTGCTCTCCAAATCGTATAATAAATGCTTATAATCCCGTCTGCTGGAAAATAGCTTCGTTTCCAAGAATTCTTGTTAAGAAATCTTCAGTCAATTATATCCCTGTTAGTTCTGTTCCTCTCTCTGTCCAAATCTTGACAACCAATCACTAGTCGACCATATCATACTTTCTAAGCTTTTTTTTCCACCTTACCATCTAGATTTTGTCAAGCGCGTAATACTGCAGACATCCTTACTATATAAACTGCGTGCATGTACTACGCTGTAAATAAGCCAAGTCGATTAAGAAGCTACTTAGATTTTTCTAAAGCAATTGACTGGACCTGAACTAATGATTACTTATATGCAAAGAAAATCATGTTATTACATTACAAATAATTAATATAATCAATTCTTCTGATATTATACAAAACTCAGAATGTACATTAGATATCATGCGTGTATGGGGTGAGTGTCTATTCTTTAATTTTTATAATTACTCATATTCATGAATGATACCCTTGATAAAATTTTACCCGAGATAAATAGATTTGGTAATGAACTAACACTCTATTACAGGCAGGTAGAAGACGAATTAATGCATATCTAAGTCAATGTGTGAAACTTAAAAAAAAAGAAATGGGTTCGTAAATAGATGGTAAAATATAATGCTGACAAGACTAGCTGCCATCAGTTTAATAATTCCAAGAACAACTCTCACACATTTAGTGCTACATATAAAAAAATACACTAACTGCAAATACTTCATGCGAACACCTCGGATGTATAGACAAAGGACAGTTGAATTTGAATAAATATTTCAAAGCATCGGTAGGTGTATTGTGAGGAACGTGCGTTCTCGGTAGTTTATCTATCTATCTATCTATCTATCTATCTTTATATATATATATATATATATATATATATATATAAGTGAACGTGTCTCTGTGCCTGTTGTGTGTGTGTCTGTGTACACTTCCCTACGAAATAACTCTTTCAAATTTTAGTCTGTAGACTCTAATTGTGATATACAGGGTACTGAGATTTGTGAAAATAGATGTGCTCGGTTTTTGGAAAGAAATTTGGCGATTAAGGAGTCAAAGTTCAACGATTCGACCTTTGAGAACTCTACCCAACTCCTCCGACAATTTAAGGTCTACGCACTTGAAACTTTAGATGTAGGTTTCGTGGGCATGGCTCTAACGTAATAACTTGATTTGAGCCCAAAACAATAACTTTTAACGGCGCATAATAGGGGTCAAAGTTTAAAAAAATTGACCTCTGCGGTCTCTTCCAAACTATTCAGACAATTTCTGGTCTAAATATTTGAAATGTTACATAAAGGGGATTCAGGGATAGGGCAAGCTTTTTCATCAGTTTGGGTCGAACATTTTTAGTTACCAATATGTAAATGTATGTATGTCTGTTTGCATGAGGGCCTTAAACTTTCAATAGAGGCGACGGATTTTACCCAGATCAGTATCGTTTTAAAGTTCGACATTTTATACGACAAATATCGAAAAATTGGCTAAAAGCATTAATATCCCCCCTTCAACTAGGCACTTTTTCTACAGGGGGAGTCACTTTTTTCGCCGATATTTTTTAAAGTTATCCTCTCCTTTAGATTGCCTAGCCTTAATTTTGAAGTATGTCGCTTCCGGTTTGGCGGTGGTCGGAACAGCATAAACGTTAGGTATTACCCCGTTCTTTTCCTCCTTGCGGTACGGGTTCGAGCCTACCTTCCTACTATCACTTTTTTTTGCTCAACATACACATCCAAGCACCCGGGCAACGCTGGTATGAAATGCTAGTGCGCTAGAAAATTATTTACCCCTGAGATATCCTGTATTTTTAAAATGCCACCATTTATAGGAAATGAACTATATTCGCTGTAAATAATAGATGTTGTACACTATTCTGTATATCTAAGCATAAAATTCCCTGAAAAAAAAGGACAACTTCCACAGAGAATTATCCTAACGCATGTAAAGGACTTTTTGCCAATTTCAGGGTTTAAGAAATCAAGACTAACAAGCATTGAGCCGATGTTTAATAAACTGTGTAATTCCTGTTTTGGTTACATTTAGCGTACTGGATGACAGTCGTTGAAATATGCAAAAAAAAAACAAGAGATGCTTATATAGACAGAAGTAGAGCATTAAGGGCACAATAAGATATTATCTGAAACAAAACTAAAATACCTGTGGATCAATGGAAAAATGTTTTTGGTGGAAGTAATTGACAGGGTGGTACAGAAAAGAATATAATCATTTCAGAATGGTCGTAGGCAGTACTGCTTTAAAAACATTTTATTCGCAAACGGGAACAGGGTAAAGTGTCGGTCTACAAATCATCAAAATAAATGTTACATATGTGAAAAAGTGTGCGAATCCATTGCTGGTTTAAAAATAATTTACGTTAATGTGTAGAATTAGTTTGCACGCAAGTCATACCACTGCAAACAAAACTCTCCCTGCGTTAAATTTTTTAGCAAAGTCACTTAAAATAGCAAAGGTGGTTGTACTCCAAATGTTCATATATATATATATATATATATATATATATATATATATATATATATATACTAGCAGTTCAGCCCGGTGTTGCCCGTCTGTGTGGAAGGGTATGCTGAGCATAAAAAATGTCAATTTTTTTAAAACTTTGACCCCTATTATGCCCCCTTAACATTTATTGTTTTGGGTTTTAATAGCTTTATTAAGTTAGATCCATGGCCAAGTAACATATATCTAATATTTCAAGTATTTAGAGCCAAAATTGTCGAAGGAGTTTTGTAGAGCTCACAAAGGTCAAACTGTGGAACATTGCCCCCTTACCAGCCAAATTTATTGCTGAAAACCGATCACATAAATTTTCCAAAACTCAGCACTCTGTATGCCAAATTTCGAGTCTGTGGACTTTAAATTTATATATATATATATATATATATATATATATATATATATATATATATATATATATATATATATATACTAGCAGTTCCGCCCGGCTTTGTTTGGGCTCTATGTACTGTTCATAAGGTTATGTGCATATGTATATATTAAAAAGTGTGAATATGTAAAGTAATGCATTTCTGCATAATAGTCTTCCTTAACTACCATAGAGAAAAGACAGACATGCATTTTCATATATATATATATATATATATATATATATATATATATATATATATATATATATGTATAGAGAGAGAGAGAGAGAGAGAGATTGGATGCAATACATAGTAATGATTTAAAAAAAGTATATACAAAAGACTCACGCGCTACCACCGAGACTCGAAACCAAAACCTTCAGCTCACGATATATATTTGCCTCTGCAGTCAATGACTGGACTATGAAAACACATTTACTGCAAGGGTTAAAATTAAAATATGAACCAAGATCAACTACGTTATGCATTCGTAATGGCGGCGTTCGACCTTCCCCTGGCAAATTTCATTTTTTTTAATTTTCACAATTTTGCACCGATTTTTCCGGGCTAAACCCCAAATATTAAGTTTTGCATGGATTCAAATACCTTATATATGAAGTTTTATGTCTGTAGACCAAAAACTCTAGGACGAGTTTGGTAAGCAACATTTGTGCAACAAAAATATCTATGTATACATAAATATATATGGAAACAATTTTATGCAAATATTATGCAAGTATACATCATGTAGAATATCTGCATGACTATAATTACACGAAATAGTTAACTACAAATGATCATCCCATCAGAAAACCGAAAAAAATATTAAAAAATTAATAAAAATTAATACTTAAGAGAATATGCTAATTATCTAGAACATTTGCAGATGGATGCGATTGTACAACCCATATATGAGAAAATTGTATTCTTTTTAAAATAAATGGAAAAGGTTTTTTTTAAATATGAATATCATTACACCCAAAAGAAAAACGAATTCATAGGAGTACATATATATATATATATATATATATATATATATATATATATATATATATATAATGAAAATTACAATTGATTTTACCAAAATGATCCAAGATGGTAAAATGAAAGTAAATTATAAATATTAAAGAATTAATATTTATAAAATTATCTCAGCCAGATAAAAAAAAGCTCGATAAAACAAAATAGGAAATAGAGCTTATAATATGAGCAAACAATTAATAAAATATGGTAAAAAACACTTTGAAATGAGTTAAAAACATATTTAATCTGAAAAGAAACACTGGGTAAATGGATAGTCCTTAATGCTTTCCTTCTACTCTGGGGGTAGGAATTAGCAAAGGCATAAATCCATGGAATAATTCACAAAAATGTGTACAAGGGGGGAAAAAATTCCAATAATATAAATAAAAGAAAAATAAGATGTGCTTTTCACACTACTTCCGAGACATAAATATTAATAAGAGAGATCTGGGAAGAGAAAAAAAAAATATGATAAAGTTTAATATAAAATATAAAATAAAGGGAAACAAAAGTCAAAATGACCCAGACAGGAAATGTTAATGGCGCGAAAAAATATATAGGGCAAAATAATATAGGTCAACTGAAATGTACAAGCCATCACTTAAAAAATGTCAGCAAGAATTGTTAAACGACACTAAAAGGAAAATAAAAATAAATAAATAAATAAGAAATATATAGAAAATAAAGAATAAATAACTAAACAAAAAAATAAAATATAATAGCTGAATGCTATGTGTTGTTGAATTTGTATGCGCCTCTAGGGTTCAATTTGCCAAATTTATCTGTGATTTGTTTTATTTCCGTATTTATTATAGCTATGTAGTCACATTCGTTTGTATCCAGTTTTTGTAAGATTTGTGAAATGTTTCTGAGATTAGTTTGTTATATTCTTGCTTACCTATTTGATAAAAAAAATTGTGGAATTCTAAATTTTTAATTACGTTTAAAGGACATTTTCAAAGTTTCACAAAAGGTCTAATGCTTTTGAATTTGTTAGGGTTTTAAATTTTTTGGATTACTTTTTGGTTATATGCTCATTTTTAAGGGGGAATTGTGCTAGCCATCGCGTCCGGCGTATTAGTACATCTATTTTTTTAAAATTAATTTAATAATATAGCTATCCATGCTAGGTCTGGGGATGTTTTTAACGATGTTTCAAAATTAACACTTTCTATATCTTATTTTCGGTGTGTTGAAATGAATATTTTTGAGCGTGCTCAACTGTTTCAGGGTCTTAATATGACTACATTTAATTACATAAATTAATATATGAACAGATTATTTTATGCGTAAACTATAAATATTTATTTAACAGTGCTAAAGTGATCGGTAGACCAAGATAATAAGTTATAAAACTATATATTGCAAGGAAGGTACACAGAATATTCCGCGTTTCATCAACGCTAGGATTCGTCAGGCTTATGCAAAGAGGTGTAGTTGTCTCGCGTTTTAATATACGAATATTCTATTGAGTTTTTAGTAAGCCAATCAGACTCCTAGTTTCCAGCGCTCCCTTCCTAATAAGCCAATAGGCTGGCACTTACAGGACAAAGGCCCAGTTGACCGTGGGTACACCGCTTCCTTTGTGGGTGCTTATTTAGCGGGAAGCGTCGATATCTAATGATTTTACCTATTTTAAACCAAGGTGTAGTTAAATCTGTTTTTATCATGCTAATAAATATATGCATACACACACATATATATATATACATTTATATATATATATATATATATGCGTATATATATATATACAATAATATGTATGCTAATTTATGTATATGTGTGTTTATTTAAGTTTTTTTTATTGTTATTGTTAATTTTAAAATTAGTTGGTATCTATAGAGTACACAGTGTTTCTCTATTTCCGTCTTGCGGGTTAATAGATGTTGGTGTTTTTTTAAGTATAGGATAGCACATTTTAAATAAAGGATTACTCAACATGCATCGCCTAGCTCTCTACATGTGTTTGCTTGTCTTACTATTTTCCATTCGACTACCGGCTGCTCTCTTTGAGCTCCCCGTATTTGTTTGGGAATGTTGTTTTCGTTCAGTGTTTTTATTTTTTAACGTACTTTTGTGGTCATAATATCAGGTTTTGAAATCTAAGGAAGCCGTACCTAAGTATTATTTCTTGTTATTCGGGTTTCTTTTGCAAATATTGCGGCCTGGTAAATAATGCTTTTGGTTAGACATTTACTCTGAAGTGAGCAAATTGTGCGCGATCTACAGTTGCATTTTTATTATTCGTATTTTCATTTTTATGTCTACTATGGTAGGCGTTGTACGGAGTTGTTTCATTATTATTATTATTATTATTATTATTAATTTATTATTATTAATGTTATTAATGCTATTAGTATTATTATTTCTACAAGTGACGTATGTGTTCTTGATGTCAGTTTTATTTTTGTCATGATGTCAAATTTTTATTGTTTATTTTGTTTTTGTTTTCATTGCTTTTATTTCATATTTTGGTATTATGTGCTTTAGATATCATCTCTAGATTGTTGCAGCAGCTCTATGATATCTTAAGGTTATTTTTATTGAAAATATCCTGTAAGGGATTAGTTACGGGAAAGTGCTTTTCAATGAGATGTAGACATTTTCTGCCAAGTTTTGTTTTTAACATTTGTTTGTATGATGCCATATACAGATTATATTTCTTTTTCGTCTACTTTTAATTTGATTTTATTGGTGTTTGTTGCTTATATTTGATATCAACATTTTCGTATCCACTGTTTCGTAGATATTGATTGATCTGTTAAATACATTTTCATCGCTTGAGTTATTGCTGAGCCTATTTACGATCGAGATTGGAATCTTTTTTTTATAATTGATAGTGGGTGATACGAATTAGGATTTCCATATATTTTATTAGCTTTATTTTTTCAGCAGGGTTCATTCGGATTTTTATCTAAATTTAACGAGAGGTCAAGGGCGCTTGTTATTTCATGTTAGCTTGTACGTCTTGTTTTAGGACACCTTTTCTCATTTCCTTGTATATGATATTATTTAAGTTATGTCCCTTGACGTTGTTCGAGTCTTTTATTACAGCTAGTCAATCATCTGAGTATAAGCCGATATCCGTAGTATAAAATATGCTTAGGAGGGTATTTAGAATTAATAATACCACAAGAGCTGATGCCTCTGCACTATCCAGGAATATATATATATACATATATATATGTATATATATATATATATATATACACATATATATATATATATACATACATATATATACATATATATATATATATATATATATATATATATGAGGAGAGAGACTAACTAAAGTATTATTAGAAGGTGTATATAAACGCAAGGCAGCCAGTACTCTTTGCATAAACCTGACGAATTCGACGGTGGATAAAACGCGGAGTATTCTGTGTAGCTTAATTTCCCTATGTATTTTTACCGCACTTCCTTGTCTACATATTTATTGGGCACTATTTAAGTAAATACTTAACGTTTACGTGTACATATTACTTTCGTATATTAATGTATGTGGTTAAATGAAGTAATCATATACATATGTGTGTGTTTGTGTGTGGGTATGTGTGTCTTTGTGCATTAATGATTTTCCTGTTTCTGTTCTAGTGTAGACATAAGAAATAATTTCCTTCGATATACTTTAAAGAGAATAATATGTATTTACATATAAGATTTACAGACATTTGAAAATATTCTCTATTACTAGATTACATGAATTATTACTACCGAAATAATAACCATGGAAACATTTAATTAGTTTCATGAATAGCAAGGTTATGCAATAAATATGGATATACATAGAAAGCTATGTACTCGATACATTAGTGCTTGGCTAATAACTGAGATACAGTCAATAAACATGAGAAGTCAGTTACCGCCATGAATTCCTATTGAGTATATATATATATATATATATATATATATGCATATATATATATATATATATATCGTTTGTTTTCTTAGAATTTTAGTGTAGAGTTACAAACAAGCTATCAATACCAGTATTCTTTGTTATCATTTGGCAATTCGCTATGATCTGTGAGCTCGATATGTTAATAATAGGAATTCATAAAGAAACTTTTTTCATAACTGAAAATATCATCCGTTATAGCTTATTTACTATAGAACTTATATATATATATATATATATATATATATATTGATTGCAACGTCCTGTCAGACGAGTGCCACTCCCTCAGACATTTAAAATCCATGAGCCCAAATGCCTGAGGGAGTAGCTATACAAATATGATGTTACAGAGTCTTAGCTTTGTACGACAGCTAAGTCTCTCTCTCGGTTCAAAATGTTGAGATCCAGCAACAAGCAAGAGCAAGATAGCCAGCAACAAATTAAACTGCAGACCAGCTTAATGCGGGTAATGGTCTTCCGCTTTATGGTTTTTTTAAATCAGAGATGTTCTTCTCCTAGAAAGGTTGCCTTCACCACGGCTCACGGGAGCCCTCTCCACCCCAATACACATACACACACACACACAAATATACACGGTGCTAGTTGGCCGTTGACCCAGAAAAGAGTTCATTCGCCCTTTGGAAGGTCTTGTTTTTAATCTTTCAAGGAGACTAGCTGCCCTCCTCACCAAACAAGTCTGGTGGGGGAACCAGTTTAGTCGCCGGTGACCCGACCATGGGGCAGGTAGTACTGGATTACATGGTACCAGTAGCACATGACATGACCTGACATATATATATATATATATATATATATATATATATATATATATATATATATATATATATATATATATATATATCAATGAAGGAGACAGTGTGTGTGTGTGTGATTTTTGTGGCTATGATTTCTAGAGGGTCTTGAGGTATTTTTTTGGAAATTTCATTCGGCGAAGCTTGATTTGTCTGGAAGCGATTATACGTAGTTTTTTTTTTTTTGTCGCCTTACAAGTATCGAACATCGATCATTAGAAAATCATTGTTGAAGTTAAAGTTAATTTTCGAACTAAGTTAACATATTTCATAGAAACAAGTATCACAATTGCATTTTAGTTTTTTTTTTATCACAGTCCAAAGGGCGCGTCGTATGAACCAACATTAGCTTATTTTATAAACTTTTCACGCATTCGAAATAATTTGTTTTAAAGCACAATTAACTTGACTTTTGCGTATTTCACAATACTTTAAGTAATTATGAATAAAAATATTTAATAAGATCAACAGTTGTACATTAAATTAAAAGAGGTTGTAAATGAATATTTCTGTTTTTGAGGGCAATTCATCTATGACATAAACTTTTAAATTTATTCTGTAAATGTGGTAATTATGTATAGATTATTTTATATGAACAACAGTAGATTATTTACGGTGCAATGCAGACTACACTGTATCCTTGTAGGCATTTGATATTAAGTTCCTGCACGCTGCACGTGAATCAGAAACTAGAGCAAGAGAGAGAGAGAGAGAAGGAGAGAGAGTCAGAGACAGAGAGTTACAGAGTTTTAAAATAAACACATATGTTATATTTAATTTCATGCAGATTCGCTATGATGTTTATAGAGGCAGCTCTCTATTGATAAATATACTAATGATAAAAACAACCTATTGTGGGCCCTATCCAGGAGCGAGAAACTAGTATCACATGCACCAAGCCTAATGTGACAACAACACTTCATACATAGGCGAATGGTGACCTTATATAGATACAGGAGACTTTCAGGTGTAAGTAGCTTTCTAGCATCTTAGAGAGGGTCCACCTACTTCGCAGCGGTGTTAGCAATGCTCTCAATGTATCTGTTTTAACTCATGTGCCCTTTGAACGTTAGGTCGAGGAGTTTGAACGGAGTATCTTGAGGTAATGTGTTTTAGGCAATTGTTATCGAGGGCTAAGAAGACCTCTTATTATTGATATAAAAAAGCTTAGTACTTGCAGCATTGAATGTGACCATATATTTTTGTCCCCATTCCACTACAGATTGAAGGTTTGTCTCTAGTTTTTTCTGCAATTTCGTTTGATATGTGTGCAGGTGATGTCCCTTTGTGGCTGTTATAGAGTGTGCTGTCGTCAGTAAATATACCCATCTAAGACAAATTTATAAGGGAAATCATTTATGAATATTAGAAATAATAAAGGTTCAAGGATATATCTCTGAGGCACTCCCGCATCTATATCATATTGTTTAGATGTACGACTGTCGGAGACAACCTGTATTTTTCTCTTACTTAAGAAGGATTTAATTACATTATGTATTCCTACAGTGATATATGATCTGATTTCCCTGAGAAAACTACCGTGTCATACCCTGTCAAAAGCGTTAGATATATCTAGGGCTATTGCCTTACTCTCTCCGGTTTGGTTCGGTTAATGGCATATACGTCCAGAGATTACAGTTAGGATATCTACTGTGGAACGTTTTTGCCTATATTCAGCTGTTGATCGGTCAGAATTTAGAAGTTGTAAAATCATGGACTAGAGCTGGATTAATTTATGGGCTCAAATATTTAGGCGATGAGCGGGAGGAGGCTAATGTGGCGATATTTTAATGGATCAGCTCTTTCGCCGGAATTCTTGAAAACTCGTACAACAGATGAAGTTGTTCAGCAGTCAGGAAAGCAAGATTCGTTAAGGCATTAGCTGTGCAGTTTGTAGAGAACTAGAGTAACCTCGGCGGAACATTTTTAAAATAGTATAGCCGGGATGAGCACGGGCCCACATGCTATCGATGTTTCTAAGCTTTTTTTATGGTATCATGACCATGAGTAGGGGTATTTTTAGATCATCGAAGGTGGTGTCTGTCCGCAAACGGAAGTCAATTAGTAAAGCTGTCGTTGGGGATTTGAATGTTTGCTGCACGCTTTGAGAAAGTTAGGTTATATCTGGCAAGTCAAGTTTGGTTATAGTACACAATTAAACTCGAAGTTCAGATTCAGTAATATCTTCTGTCATTAGTTGTTAAAAATGTCACATAATGTTAAATATATTAATTGTCCAATATATGGCATTAAAATTTATGTTTTCTATTTTTTAATCTTTATCCTGATTTACTCCGCAGTCTTGAATTTTAAGGGTAAATAATTTACATGACTCAAATAGGAAATGAAATAGAAAGTTCCGTAATGTTTCTCGAGACATAGGAACACCACAATTTAATCTTAAATATCCATGAACTAATTAGTTTTAATTAAAGGCTTGATATTAACTAAACATAAAGAATACAATACATTTTAGTTAACATATTTTCTTGTGTTTTATTATATAGATAAATATTTGGTATTTATGCCGTGTACGCACCGTGCTGAAATAATATAATTTAGAAAGGCATTAATAGTAAGACGTTTCTTAAAATTCTGCACTTTCACCTAACAATTTAATGAAAAAAGAGGTGTGTTTTACTATACACATACATTCGAAAAAGTTGTCAAAAACAAATATATAAAAATAAATCTTACCAAAGGCTATATAAGTAACTTTTCTACCTAACTGCATGAATTCGTTTGTGTTTTTATTTAATGTAACATATTTATTCGGTGCGAAAATCATACAGCGTTTATCGATATATTTTTAAAATACAAATGGCGGTAACCTCACTGTTTATTACGTAAGTTTGGAAAAATGAGTTTAAACTATAAAATTTTACAAAATACTTTTAGAAACTCACTCAATATATGTTACCTTGAAATAGGCTGGCATATATTGAGTGTGTTATTTTTATAGTTTTTAGTTAGAACTCATTTTCCCAAAGCTCGCCCATATTTATCTTTTTTTCAAATATATCGATAAACCCTGTATGATTTACAAACCGAATAAACACTTTACATGAAACAAACTCCTTAAAATCTTATCCAATTATGTAGAAAACTAACTTATCTTGCTTTTGATAACATTTATTTGTTATATATTTTGTTTTTGGCAACTTTTTCGAATCTATAGTAAAAAAAAAACAAAAAAAGATATCATAAAAAATAATTTAAATTAGAAATACTATTAAAATACACGTGCGTACACAGCAAGTAACATTGTTATTATTATTATTATTATTATTATTATTATTATTATTATTATTACTTGTAGTAGTAGTAGTAGATTAATCATAACAGTAATAATTTTAAAAAAATAACTGGTGTAGATGACATCGACTGGAGCTAGTTCTGAAGGGCCAAGTGGGAGAGTACTAACCAGATCTCAACTTGAAGTGTGCAGTTCAAATCTGCTACCTTGGGGAAGTATTTTGTCATCCAAAGCTCAGGAAGCACTAATGGTCCATGCCAACCAGAAATCAATGACAACGGCTGTTGCGATAACGAGCAATCAGAGGCACGAGTTGTAAAAAGGTGGAGAACACTCAAAATCTGGTGAGACTTGTTGTCAGTCTGTCTCCAGGGAACACCAGAGGTTACTGCCAGTGACCGATCACTGTTGAAGGCTGGGATGCAACTTCTAGTGCATTACATAATAATAATAATAATAATAATAATAATAATAATAATAATAATAATAACAATAATAATAATAATAATAATAATAATAATAATCATAATAACAATAACAATAACAATAATAATAACAACAATAACAACAATAATAACAAGAATAATAATAACAATAATAACAATAATAACACTAATAACAACAATAATAATAACAATAATAACACTAATAACAACAATAATAATAACAATAATAATAATAATAATAACAATAATAACAACAATAATGATAATAACAATAATAATAATAACAATAATAACAATAATAACAACAATGATAATAATAATAATAATAATAATAATAATGATGATAATAATAATAATAATAATAATAATAATAATAATAATAATAATAATAATAATAATAATAATAATGCCCTCTCCAATTCACCACCACTCTGATTTAATATAGTAGATGTTTACTATATATTCTTAGTTTTAAAATAATGCTGACATTGTGATATTATTGCATTTTAGGAGGTATGTGAACCGCATTTTCGTATTTATATATTCTGCATATAAATGGAAATGATGACGAGGACGGTGTATAGGATTCCTAACCATGTAACTGGTGAAAATAGACTACACATTTTGTTGAAAAACATTGGAAAAATAGATATAGAAGAACAGAAAACCAATACTTTAAATATCATTTCTGTATTTAATGTAATAGTTATTTAAATATTTCTACATATAATCTTTTGAGGTAAATACAGCTTACAGGTCACTCTGGATAGGAACAAAAATTAAAATTGTCTCCGTCATGAAAAAATTCTCTTCCACTGACCGAGGACAGAAAAGGTGGAGCGTAGCACCAGAGCACTGTGATCTTGTCCCGAATGCAAAGAAATGTGGGTTTAAATCTTTTGTAACTGTGTGTTCCCTAAATTCATAATTCAGTTTTATCAGCATCAGAGTGGATATTGCGTAAAATTACGTAAATTTATATAAATAATATTTACATTTTATATTGCACAAAGATTAATTTCATTATTAATTGACTTGGGTCCCTTTCTTTTTTTGGTTTTACATGTTTTAATGCTCTTTTCAAAAATGATCTCGTATAGTATCGACAGTGACAGTTTACAAATCTTACCTACATTACCTGCAGGCATTTTTCAGTTAACAGGCCTATAGTTGAATCACTTATGGTGTCAAATATTATCTTTCATGCCTCTTTTGTAAAAGTTAAATGGTCTTCTAGTCCATTACTTTTTCATAGTTCTATGCCCATTTTCCTCCTTATATTACTATGTGTCCTTATCCATTCTCCTATCAACCCCTATACATATTAGATTTACCACACTTTCATTGTTGTGCAGTTACTTTCAGATTAGTGTTTGCTCAGTTAACATTTAGGTTATCACTAATAATATCGCTCATATTATGAGTGAGTATGGGAATAGCCATAGCCTTTAAATCCAAGCGCAAAACATAAGCAGCGCTCGTTCCAAGATTAGAATTGTCTCGCCTATAAACTCGAGAGCACATATTGGAAATTTGATGAGGCTATATTTCCCTTTTAGGTGACTCTTTGGTTGCAAATGTTCTTCTTCTGTTTCTTGGAAAAAAAGGTATGTAGGAAGAAGCATAATCCTTAACATTTAATGTTAGAACTGTTGGTGATCAATGCAATTTTTTTAGTATTGTTGCATTATTTCTTTTTATACTTTCTTGTAAAGAAGGTTTATCTACTGGTTCAAGCTGTAAATTGGCTTATGTCTTATATTTCACTTCTTATCCTTCAGGTATACACGGTCCTTAATTCACACCTTTAAATCAAATTTTGTTTATATTAAAATATAAATCTAAATGGATTAATATAAAAATTAATTAGAATAACAAAAAGTAAAAAAAGAGTTAAATAATATACAAATATAGAAATTGTGTTTGATATTAAGCTAACTCACAAACACACTGGAGATAGAGAAACAGAAACTAACTTATTTTCTGTAAAAGGGGGCATTTGCGAATAATGTGCTCAATCTGGAAATTATTGTATTGAATTTTACACGATAGTCGTCAAAACTGAATACCAGGTATTTGTGAGAATATGATAAAATCTCAAATAATGAATCTATTTTTTCTATGCATAATTGTGCGAAAAATGGGGATATGTTCTATTCCTTTGTTGCTTTCATGAAGCATGTTATATTCACTTTTTTTAATTGCATTTCCTTAAATAGATGTAAACATGTAGTAACAGCTTTTAAAATATTAATTACTTTCTTTGCTATTAATTTGACAACAGTAAATTCTGAAAGGCTTGGATGATTATTTATTAAATAATAAATATTTTGAGTACTTTGTCCGCAAGAACGTACTAACATTTTAACAAAATTTCATCACCACAAAGGTTTTACTATAACGTCATATAACTATGACAGCTATTTCTCTAAAAAAACAATAGTTTTATATTTAAAAAAGTGTAACCGTTGATTGCAGAACGTAAATATTTTTCATACAATACATGTGGATATAACAAATTTATACAGTTTTAGACTTACTACATTGACAGGCAAGATCATGACTTCATCAATGACTTAATGACATAAATGTACATTTCTAAAGATTATAGAATACACGCTACATTTTTACATATGCATACCTACTAAATAACGGTGTCAATTCAACTGCCTCTATTCCCATCAACACGCACTGCTTTTTGATGCATATGGTCACAGTGTCTTGATATGGCCTGTATAATCTTGAAGAGATTAAATCGTTTCTTTTGCAAGTGCACTGGAGTGTACTAAAACCATCGTTACAGGGAATTGTTTGCAGAAGTTTTTCTTGCGAAAGTAAGCTATTCATGATCACTGGTACTAGACTGTATCGCAGAGCATATCGGTGGTAGTCTTCATGTGTATCACAGCTTTATGCTTAAACAACCTTTTGGCAGTAAATAGCATAAATTATTGCCTCCGAACAATGCTACCATCTCTTTGCAGCCAGGTGTTCCATGTCAGTGTTATCTTTCAAGGTGTGGAAAATACGTTAGTACAGCTCTGTAAAACTGAGTTTCTCTTGAAAACGTTGTGTAGAGTGGATTATTGTCCCGTTTAAACATCCGCCCAAAGTGGTATCGCATCCCATGACTGCATGTTGGAACGGAAGTGTTCCAAGGACATCGTACCCAACAAATTTTTTCATAATCGTAATGTCGGATACTGTTTCAGGACTCATTTTTTCAAGTAGAAATATATCGTGTTGTCATTGCTGGTTGACACGTGATAAAGTAACTGCACTCATAGTACACATTTTTCATTATTAACACGTGCATATTGGTTAGATGATATTAACACTACTGGCTTAACAATCTCCCCATCTGCATTTCTCTTTTATTTTATTGCGTTGCAACGTCTGCCCTTAAAGTGATATTAAATGAGATTAATAAGTGATTGTTTGTTTTTCACGTTTGAAATGTAATCTTTCATTTTTATCTAATGCCGTTTTTTTCAAGCAGTGTTCACATTTTAGCAGCGTCTCTGATTAGTAATGTTCTTAATATTTAACCCGACAATGCAACCATTAAATACTACAGCAGTATTAGTGTTGTGCTTTAGTATCAAATATGCATTGTCGTCAACGATTGAACAATATGCCATTCCGTCTGACCGCTTCAATCGATACAGTAGGGACCCTTCGTCAAGAACGTTATATTTCATTTCTACTACAACTATAAATACTGTATCATGCTTACTCAGTTTTTATAGCAGTCATCAAAATTTTTGCATAAAGAGGGACGGTTGGTATGGTGCAAGTTCATAGGCAATAATCTCATTAATGGAAAAATAAGTAGGTTGAGCCACCACAAGACACTTTTGGAACAAAAGTCCGGTGTCTAGTTTGCTTTTTGTTGTTTTTAGCAACACTATCCAACACATAGAATGACTTTCAAAGACCACTTGTCGAACAGAACTGCAATGATTCATTCATTGTTGCCTCGTTTACTTTGCTTATATCAAAGAGATCATTAATATTCACATCTTTATTTGCATTGACACCTGTGATAATTTTAACAATACACCATTCATCAGATAAAAGTGAAAAATCACTAGTTCCTCTGCAATATTCTCCAGGTCTTCACAGTCTCTTCTGATTCTTGGCGTTGTCTTTCCTTGTTTTTGCCACTGGTCAACGCTCTGGCAAGTGAAATCCTGCATCGAATCATTGCAGAAAAAATACGCTGGTACAGACAGTATTCACAAAGTCCTCTAATGTTCGGACATTTCACTTCCTCTGGTGAGCCCTCCTGCATTTTTTATTAGTGGCGCATCAAGACGTGCTCAATGATTAGGTCGTACCCTAGGTATCCCCGTGCTGATCAGTACGCATTACAACATGCAAGCCATAATCACTGAACAACTCATGGCATATCACGATCCGGATGGGGAAATTGAGTGAACGTAAATATAGGTGTATTCGCATGATGCTCAGGAACTGGAGGAATGTGCAAACATTCGCCTATAGCATGGAAGTGGGGGCATCATCCAGAATTCTGTTCGATCAGTTTCGATAAGATCTTTTGTAAGTCCAACCATCTTTTAGCACTTAAACCATCGTTTACTGCTGCAAGTGTGAAAGGATAATTACTTTTTGTGGGCAAGAGGTGGGCATTTTTACAAAGGCAGATGGAAATGATGTCCGAATTCAAGCCATTGCCCCCTTACACTGTGTCAGCATACAACTACTTAAGTTCTTGCAAAACTCTGCACAATTGAGATGGTCGCAAAATACTTTGTCTTTAACCTATTGTGTAAGACACTGATCAAGGTGAAATTGATCAGGAACTGCAAGCTGAACTGCTTTTTACAGTAATGCTGCTTTGCAAACCCATTTTTACCGCAAATTGTTCCCATGACCTCTTTGATTTCTCCCATATATAAAAAGTTCCTATGTCACCCAAAAATTCATCGAAAGCTTTCGAGTGTTTTGTTATGTCATACCGGGATGTTTTCAGCCATCCCATTTTTAATTTCTGACGCTTTCCAGATTGTTTGACATATAAAATGTGACAAGTACCGTTAACCGGTGTTTTTCAATAAGGTTGCAAAAGTTGAAAAGACGCACGACTTCCATTCTCCAGAATACATGTCAATAAATGCTAGGAAAATAACCGAAAACACCCCCGTATGGTCACAAAATTGTTAAGCATATGTATTATTTCATTCATTCCAGCATATTTCCTAATACATCAACCCGATGATCAATGGTGTCGAGAAATGCAAGGTGTGAATTTTTTTTGTGAAATACTATTCTATTCTACTGGCGTAATAGAATCATATTGTGACATTTGAAACCAAACATACATTTTAATTAATTGTTTTGTTTTAGTGTTATGCTATAAATAACGGTTTAACATATATACGGAACTGCTGGTATACCTTCTACTATCGCTGTATATATAATTTTAATTCAACAATTAAACCCTGAAAAGTCAAATTTTTCAGATAAAATATTACATCTAATATTTAATAATTCATGAAATAGGATATATCTTAAAAGCTTAAATTAATTGTATATTACAAGTAACTAAATGCTGTGTTGTAAAAACACTTCACTAGCATGAGATTACTTTAAGATAACTAGTTAAAAGTTATTTACTGTTCTCTCTTAATAGTATGGGACTGGATTTTAGTGACTACAACAATACTATTTCCGAAGAAGAATACGACTGTGTTACGTGATGTGCTTTACATACATGGAAACGAGGCTATGATACAGTCACGTACACACATAAATTAGGATTGCATCTGCATATCAGAAATTGAGACACTGATTATATTTTATTTAAATATAATTCGTATCTGGTGCCCTATGTAGGCATCTACTCGGCACACGTAAATGTAGAAACAAAAATAAGAACGTCTGCAACCTCTTAGGACATAAATTATGGTTTTGATTTTTCGTTCGGGGGGAAGTACCTTAGTCCATAGTATTTCAGAGGACTACAAGTAAAAAGCAAATGCTTGGAAAATAGATATGAATATATTCTGATGATTCTGTGTGCAAACTTTTACTATTATGTGTAGAATTTACGTTTGCATTGTATAGCCGCATAAAGGACATTAATAAGATTATAGAAGTAATTACATTCACGTTTCTTAAAGCAGATCATATTAGTTTAATTAATATGTGTGAACATGGTAAAAATAACGAGTTCTTGAATGGAAACGCACGCCACGGTTGATTCCATAATTAATAGCTATAACGTATTTTAATTGAAAATATAATGTGAGAAATATAGAAAATGTAATTATGTTGTACGGAAAATCAAGTATGTAAAAAAATGTTTTATAATAATAGCTAAGAAATCGATATGTTAAGTGCAAAATATATTGCAAATAATTTTTACTCGTGAAAAGCATAGTAAAGCGTAGAGAAACCTGAACAAATATACACATTTATCAATGCAGAAATAAATATTCTTTGCTTGTTGAGTTATGGGTGTAAGTAAGTGTAATCGCCACAGCTTCTAGTGTATGGGATACTCTTTTTGATATAAACAAGTACAGTTTTTGATATATAGGTTTGTTAAATTTTCGAAATTATGTTTACACCTTGCAGCAAACGTATGGAGTAGAAAGAACCGAGCAGTTCATTCCATCCATGTATGACTTTCTTTATCAAAAAAGTAATCATGAAATTACAATTACGTATAGTTTTTTTATTACGGATCAGACACATACCTCTAATTAATCCACTACTCATAAGCACATTATAATTCTAGTGCTGTTTATATATATATATATATATATATATATATATATATATATATATATGTATGATATATATGATATATATATATATATATATATATATATATATATATATATATATATATATATATATATAAGAATTACACTTAAGTTTACCAAAATGATCCAAGATGGCTAACACTAAAGCAAATTATAAATATTAAAGAATTAATATTTATATAGTAATCTCATCCAGATGTAAAGGCTCGATAAACCAAATAGGAGATAGATCGCTTATAATAACATATGATAATATATAAATATACATATATATATTATATATATATATGCATATATATATATATATATATATTGCCGTTTTATCTGCTTAGTTATACATGTTTCAGCTATCCAATCGTATCAACGACCCTGTGCCTTCGTCGGACTTTAACAGAAATGGTTATTATGATTGGAACATAATATTAGAAAACGCAGGAAAAAAAGCAAAGAAATAAGATGGGGGCAAGGAATTTCAATTCTGATTTGACAACATTTAAGTTTTGAGATTTTATTACGAAATAAACATTGAAAAGTAGTGAGATGAAATCTAAAATATATGCGTAAGGTGGGGTTAGGGGGAGATACAGACAGGGATAACGACTAAATCGAAAAAGAGAAATGCAAGCAATCCAGGAGGTGACGCTCACTAGCGAAATGTTTGTTGCTGATAAGATTGAATGTAGAGTTTGACACGTAAAGGTTTTATGCGGATTAGCGGGGGATTTTTTCGCAGTATCTAAGATGCGTTCTCTCAAAGTAAGCTATATCCAACTTAAGTGCATTAACCTATTTAAATTCATTGTCTATAAAATATCTCTAAAAAATTAAGTAAATTGAAATATGATATATTAACTCTAGCAGATTCTGCATTTAATATTTGTTATCATATTGTAATCAATGATTATAGCCATGATTTAAAAATTTAAAACAATGAATACACTGTAATACGCTAGCATTGATAGAAACACAACAAGATCTCAAACATTATTTGTTATTTAAGGAGTTCGCTTCGGTCGTTATCGTCTTAGCTATTGCAAGATAGATACATATGATTACAAATTAACCGACTTCAATGAATAAATTCAAAGGTATGCATGCTCATAAGTGAGTCGATTTACTCCTGCAAAAATCAACTGGTGTTTTTTTTTATTGTTAACCCTCTAACAGTAACATTTCTTGGTTTAAAATCGGGTTAAAGTTGCGCACTAGGTCCAAATACACTACATATAAACTTTAAACTCTTGACCAAATATTTAGAGAGGATGTTTCAATACCTTTTCAGTACGTTATGAACATCTTACATTTATATATATATATATATAAATAGATATAAATATATATATATATATATATATATATATATATATATATATATATATATATATATATATACAAATTTGTAACATTGGCTGGCACTGGTATACATTAGTTATTGTTGGAATAATTAGAGTAATGCAAACGTTAACCTTTAAAAGAAAATAACTTTATTGACTTTTTTACATTTTGGAATGAGTAAACCTATTGTTAATACTGTTAACCGGCAACACACTTCTCTTTGTGTTCGGGGCTAAGAGTTACTTCCTTCTCGCCCGTCATACTGGCTAGAGAATGGTTATGAGCAAAAGAGAGAGAAAGAGGGAGTAGGAGACCATGAGGGACTCAAGATAGCAGTTCTTGGTTTGTGTCTGCTTCATGAGAATGAAAAAGAAAGAAGCTAAGAAACTGTTATTTTTTTTGGGGGGGGTATTATTTTCATCCTAATTCTTGGCGTTTAGTGGTCAGCCATGCAAAGAAAATAACATGTACAATTTCCGAAGTGTTTTGACGGGTCGCAAATCACTGTATGTCGTGAAATAAAAAGACAATGTTTTCGGTAGGTATCTTATCCGTATAAATCCCGCACTTTACACTTTTGCTCGCAGAAAGCGAATATATTTCCTATGTGGACACTCACAGATTATGTTCTAAAATTTTTAAATGCTAAATATTTTAAAGAAGCAATTTTATCCGATTGGTTACCAACATAATGTTATCATCGTATAAGGACACGTAATAAAATAATGATTCTAAAATTACTTAAAATTCATATAGTCGCACGCATATAAATGAGTATAATCAGAGGTTTTATTTAATACTTTTATATAAAACCAATACTAAATGATAGAACGAGAAAAATACAAATATATATGTATATATATATATATATATATATATATATATATATATATATATATATAATGCTTATTAGTAAAAACCTGGAGACAGTGATCAATAATTTTGCAGAGCAAATATATTTTTTAATTATAGGGTCATCTGCTTAGTTACACATGTTTCAGTAACCACCGACCCAATAACTTCATAGGATTTTACAAAAATGGTTAATATGATTATAAAAACGATATTAGAAGACGCATAAATAGAGGGGAATAATATCAATTGTAATTCGACAACAGTAAAGATTTAAAATGTAATAAATATTGAGGGGTGGTAAGGGGCAAGGGCGAGTTTTAACTATTCAGCTAGACACTGATAGGAATAAAGGGAGGGAAAAAGAGAAAAGAGGGGTGAAATAACGTAAAATACGTAAAACTTTGACGACGGACACAGAGGGAGAGAAAGACAGTTGTAAGGTCTAAAGGATATGGAGAAAGAAAGCAGTAGAGGACGTGGCGTTAACTTGTTGACCGTCACGAATACATGTCACATTCTGTTTAACACGTTAAGAATCTATGTGGTTTGGTAGGAGGCATTGTTTATAATAAACCAGATTCGTCCTCTCAAAGCAAGCTTAGTAACATCCAACTGACGTGCATTTATCTATTTGGATGTATTGACTATGAGATATCTCTAAAAAATTTAATAAATGAAGTGAAATTTTTGAATGAATATCGTTATGCGTCTTCTAATATCGTTTTTCTAATCATAATATCCATTCCTGTAAAGTCTGCTGAAGTTAGTGAGTCGTTGATACGATTCGATAACGTATACATGTGTAACTAAGCAGATAAAAGGGTAATAAAAATATGTAATATCTATCTATCTATCTATCTATCTATCTATCTGTCTATATATATATATATATATATATGTTGTTTGGAAAAAAAGAAAAACCAAAATGAATTTATTAAATGATAAAAGTTTCGTCCCTATTGGAGAGAACATTTTTAGTATATTAAAAGGAAAAATGCTAAAAGAAAAACGATCATAGACCATACGAAAAGGAAAAGGAAACAGTGTTAGAATCCTACCCATATCAGAAAGTTAACGATGTAGGGGTATGAATGTCATATGTATGTATGTCATACACACACATAGTTTCCTTCCTAATATGGGTAGTATTCTAGCACTGATTCCTTTTCTGTTTCGTATGGTGTGTGATCATTTTCTTTTTTGCATTTTTCCGTTTAATATCCTGAAGATGTCCTCTGCAATAGAGACGAAACGTTGACCATTTCATAAATTCATTCGGTTTTTCTTTTTTCAATACAACATTACGACAACCATCGCTGGTATTTTTATTTTATTTTATGCATATCTATCTATCTCTCTTTCTCTCTCACTCTCTCTCTCTCTCTCTATATATATATATATATATATATATATACACACGCACGCATATATATATATATATATATATATATATATATATATATATATATATATAACCTTTCTACAATTTTACAACCTGCGATCGTTTAAGGAAATCCATGAATTAGACTGTAGCAATACTCCAGGGGGTACTTGCGCATTTAACGACCCAGACGTAACTCAGCACTTGCTCGGCTTTGTCCGACGCATGGCGCCAATAGCCGGATATAACCGAGCGTTGCCGATTAAGCAGACGAGAATTTCGCTATCAATTGGAAGAGTCACAACTCAAGAAACGCTTATTTGAAGAGTTAAAAAACATTGTTTTAAAAAGATAACTGACGAAATAATGAATATTACAAACCTTGCGGACCAGCTCCAGACCCCAGAGGCTGCACTAAACTTTTGCCAGCAACGGAAATTGTTGGCAGAAGAGAAAAGGTGTTTACATTTTGGCCAGGATTGTGTACTTGCAAAGAGAACAAGCCTTTCCGACGGTTACGGTTGGAGGTGTAGAAGTGTAACATGTCGTCGATGGACCTTCGTTAGGATTGGAACCTTCTTCTCAAAATCCCGACTAACCATCGCATGTATAATAAAAATAATATACTTATGGGCGTTCGAGATGGCATCCACAAAAAATCTCCATCGCGAATGTGGGTTACGTTCTCGCCACACAATTGTGGATTGGAAAATTTTCCTGCGTGATTTATGCAGGGACTATTTTCTTAGGAATCCCCGGCAGATTGGAGGCCCAGGCCATACGGTAGAAATCGACGTGTCCGTTTTTAACCGCAGAAAACACAACGTCGGCAGACTTGTGACACTGGTCTGGGTCTTCGGTGGATACGACCCCGCCGAAAAGGAGGGTTTCTTGGTCACTGTACCAAATAGGAACGCCGAAACCCTCCTTCCACTAATAAATAAAAAGAAATCATTGTTTCTGGCAAAAAAAATGTACAAATAGCTCTTGTGCCTGCCTCCCCCCTCCAATGTTTTTTATTGCCCTTTTGTAGGCTTTTTTTTCCATTTATTTGACATAAAGAGCTGCAAAAAAAAATAACTTGTTTAAGACAGACAATGTTTTTTTCCGTTAAAAATTGAAAAAAAAAAAAAAGACAGTTCAGACAAAAGTGTCCTATTATTTAACAAAACAAAACTTGTTTTATATGTATTTATTTTGAAAACAGAAAACAATTCCAAACAACAATAATAATAAAAAAAATAAATGAACGGTAGGTTTTTGCTTTTTACTTATTTATTTTTTTTGTTTCTATGTTTTACAATTTCATTGTACAGTTATTTTGTTGTAGCGTTGTTTTTATTTTATCGCCAACGCTCGGTTCTATCCGGCTGTTGGCGTCATGTGCTGGACAAAGCCGAGCAAATGCTGAATTACGTCTGGTTCCTTAAATGCACAAGTACCCTCCAGGGCAAGGGCATCCCACTTTTCTTTAATTTTTGTCCAAAACTTGAAATGTTATCATTGCGTAGCTGTTGCTTGATGTAATATCGTGCGTGTCCGATAGGATTGAAGTCAGGAGATTGTGCAGGTCAATCCAACCTCGTAATATCATGCTCTTGTATAAACCACTTGACATTGCCAGCGTTATGAAGTGAGCATTATCCGGCATGAAGATGGGATCCTCATCCAAATTCCGACCAAAGTAGGGTAGAAAATGCTCAGTCCACATATTAATTTAATTGGTCGAATGATTCGATCTTGCAATCGAACTATATGCCCTGCACCATTGGTACTAATAATGTCCACAAATCCAAACTAAACATGCCAACACCTTGCAGCGTTGAAACTGAACCCCTAGGTGCAATTATTCGCCTTTCCTCCGACAGACGTACTGCCTACCATCACTGCCTGATCTATTAGACTTGCTTTCGTCGCTAAAGAACAGTTTTGACCAATACGAAGCTTAATGATCTTAATTGAATCTGCCGAAAGGCAGACAGAGCTTTATGTTCTTTACAGAAATAAGTGGCTTGCGTCTTGCAATATATCTTTGCAAATATAATTCCTTAATCTTTTCTTGACAGTAGAAATAGAGCACTTTTTAACAGAATTGCACTCTTGTTGGATTTGGGGAACCCTTTCAAATCTTGATAGCATTGTCTTCCCTGTAAGAAGTAACTCTAGTCGGACTAGATTTAGGGACATCACCAACACTGCCGGTGTTTTGGTTATTTAGTTCAGTCTTTCGAGCCGTTTTTACATCACATTTCGATCCGCAGCCAATTTCCCGAATGGAAAAACCAGAAAGGTTTAGATAAATGAGCTCCTGATGATCATAAGAGAAAGTCGTAGCATATAGAGAAAATGTTACGTTACATGACCTGGAAAAACTATAATTACGATGAGAGATGCTTTGCTGCCTGTTCCTGGATATTTCAAACTGATTTAGGGCCGATAATTTTAGGTTATTTTAAGCGAATCGATTACTGCGGATTTTTTTGGCCTTCTCAATTTGAATTATTTTGAAATTGACGTGAAAACTTGAATATTTTAATCAAAGTATAAATATGAACAGGTTTTCTATTTTTACACGGAGGTCACCACTTATCAAGGCCCGGAAGCCACTCAGGGATAAAGGTAAAATTCTACGAAAATAGAGGGATAATCAAATGAGGTATACACTGTTTAAACAGTTACATTAAATTAAGCTTAAATTCGTAGTTTTTGAAAAAAAATTACAAGTTCATACTTTCTTTTTGCCGGCACTCTATATGTATAAGTATACTTATAAAAAAACTCTACGTTTCTTCAACTGAATAAATACCTACTAATATACAAAATATAAAAAATAAACTAAAAGAAATCGATTAGATTGCACATTTTCAATCATACAGCAGCATGAAAGCGAACGTTGTTCACATAGTGGTGGCTTCTTCTGCCTCCTCGCAGTTACTTATCTCACATTGTCGTGTACATCGCACAGTAAATAACTTAATTTTGATTTCATAGGATCATCATATACAATAACTTGAATTAAATTTCAAAATGCACTACTAAACTTCATTGTATAAATATCCAATAAACAGAAAGCTCTATTTTGAAGGCGCTGTTTTCTTATGATTTTGATTGTAAACGCTGTCCACTTTTTTGTGTTGTGATAACTATTTCCAAATATTTCTGTGTCACATAGTAATATTAAACTCTTTCTCTTCTTCGAATTATTCCTGATATCGTCTATACCGTCTTTCCCCTTGAGTATACGTTATACGAAAATAATATTTTCTGTCCTATTGAACTATGGCTGCTGTGTATTTATATATAAATAATACGGTATGTTCTTATATATATATATATATATATATATATATATATATATATATATATAAGCATTTTTACCTACATAAATGTTTCAGCTGTGATTTCTGTCGTAGCCCAAATGTATCTTGAGATATTCTGGCGTTTACTTGAATTATACGTGTGAAGTTGTACTTGTTAAACCGAAGTCAGTTCAAACAGAATAAATTCCCAACATTAAACTAACAAGTTAAAAATTGAATAGCTATTCAGACTTTTGTTCTCCTGACTATATCCATGTACGTATCGACAACGGTTCTTAATGAACCTTTTCCAACGGTAATTGATAAATAGATGAATACCTACAGTATTACATGCAAAGGACCTATTTGTGACAATGAAATGTTTGAACCATCGGGTTTTTTTTTGCGACGCTTGATAAAGCCATGTTATTCGAATGGTAATTTGAAAAAGAGATACATCCTTATATAGCAAACTGGGTGCTGAAATAAATTATACGCAAGGCGTGATCAATACCATAAATTATACCCGATATGAGTAAATTATACCATATCTACTAAGAGAAAAATGTCATCTTTATGAAAAAAGAATTTATGACTCAAGTGTTGCACGATTAACTGTTTACATGAGAATTTTTGTAATTTACACATGCCATATCATTGTCTAAAACAATTTAACTTTAATCATTAAAATGATATATTGCTCTATTTTCTTTAAATATTGAGCTTTACATTTTTGGCGAGGATCATGCTGAAAGTATTAACTCACTGTAATATCTGACAGGATAATACACTTGATCTCTGATCTGTGACTTATCTCATTTATATATATATATATATATATATATATATATATATATATATATATGTATTTGTGTGTGCGTGTACGTGTGTATAATCTGTATATATATATATATATATATATATATATATATATATATATATATCCTTTTATTAGAAGGCCGTTGCAATCTTTTGGCTATTCTTCAAGCAGATATGTTAAGGAATATTCTTGAAAAGTTAAGACTTCTCTGCTTCATTCAAAACACCTATATGCCCCATATTTGTATATGCTCTTAGTAAGCGGGAAAATGCGGGATATAACCAAGATGGCGTGCATCTATTTACTATTGTTCAAAATAGCTTGTAATTTTAGATCTGCGCATGTGTTATATAACGTATGTATTTTATTATTTTTTTAAATTATCCGACTTAGAACAAACAGTCGATTTGTGCATAATGCTTTCACGCAGTATATATATATATATATATATATATATATATATATATATATATATATATATATATACATATATATATATACGAATACATATATATATATATATATAAAAATATATATATTTATATATATATATTTATATGTACATAAATATGCATATATTATATATATTAATATATATGTATATATATATATATTTATATGTATATATATTTATATATATATGTAAATATATATGCATATATTTATATGTATATAAATGTATATATATATATGTATACATTCATATATATGTATATATTTATATGTATATAAATATATATAAATGTATACATCTATATATATATATATATATATATATATATATACACATAAATATATAGAGAATAAATGACAAAAACTTTATATTCCAAAGTGCATGATGTTGACAATTTTGTATTTTATTCCTTTATATCAATTGATTTGTACAGGTCTTGACAGTATCTGTTTCGTATGGCAAAACCAATCACTTAATTATTATATAAATTAATTAATCTATTATGCCCTTAACTCATCCGAAGAAATCGCAACAATCAATCCACCAAACGGAATAAGATGTTACACGACATTATTAGAATCCGAAATTGTGAAGAGAAGTTGCAGTTTTTTTATATTTTTCAATTACACCATCTTGGATATTCATTTAGTGTGTATGTTTTAAATTATTAATGTGGTAATTGAAAATTATACTGTTTCAATTAATAAGAGCAATAGTAAAATCAAATCAAACATTTTGCTCTCAAGTCAAATCGTTCATCTCTCCGCTTCACTGCTTTAAATGTACACCTAGTCTTTCCATTTCTTTTGTTTCTTTACTTTATATTCTCTTACATATTCAAGTAATTAATATCCTATGTATTCATTTTAATACAAATGTGTTGCTATAGATAGTTTTTCCGATAGTACTTGAAAGATAAAGTTACTTGTAAATTTTAGAGGGAATCTATCACCAATCGTTCGCTTTTTCATGTAGATTACAGAACTATCTTAAAGTAAAAGACTCAATATAATTATACACGCGGGGGCGCAGAAATACATGGGGTAATTGTGTGATGGACCTGAAGATCTTATCAGATCATATTTTGAAGAGAAAGAAAACTCTGATAATAAAACTTGGGGAGGGAGTACTCAGTCATGAACAACAACCTTCCCAGAGCTGGTGACTCAAATAGAGCCCAGGTTTGTAAACCTTACTTGCTCAAGGAGTAGATAGGCTCTGCTTATCGCATGATTTTACAATCCATCTTTGTCTATAAGCCAGGCGTAGAGGTACAATACCTGGGGCCCCCATGAGTCACCCTGATCTTGGCCTTGTTTCCTGACTAGGACATTGAACGCCGTTCCTCTATTCCATTTTTTAAATTTATCTCTTTCTCTCGGAGACTGAGCAAATTAGGTTTGTTGGCATGCAACTTGTGCTCACTCGACTTGTTAGCCGAGTCTTGTTTTAAAGTCTTTTGGTACCTGATTGACTGTGTATCTTGTTGCTGTTTTCGACTGACAGTCCTAACTTTGTGGTAGCGCTTATAGTGGCTGCTCTACCATCAGTGTATAATACCAAGGTAGTTGTGGTGCCAACTCGGGCATGGAAAGGGGCCCTGCTACCATCTCTGGTAGGCTTTCAGGAGGCCACAACTTTCTAGACAGGACTCGGCTAATGGACAACTGTTTGAATACTTGGCGCCAAAACCGGACCACTTTGCCCTACGCTCTTCCCCCTAGCGTACATTAAACAAAAACGTAATGAAATGACAACGCAAATAAATACGTGGATAAAAGAAGACAACAAACCAAACAAAACCAATTCGCCCACACCTTTGAGGCTCACTTCAACAAATATCCATGGGCTTAAAGGTAATCTAGATTATGTAGACTTTTACGTTTTAGTAAACTGTCCGGAACATAGCATTAATAAAAACAAACTTACACTCTTAAATCCCCTCTACTTACATGACAGGGTACTCTTCACTTTGCCGTAAGGACTCGGATAGATATGTGCACAGGCTTGGAGTCTATATCCGTAGAACTCTTCCTTTAACTGGAGAGAAAAATACTGAATCGGATGACCAGGCTTTGATGTGCTTTCGGCTAACATTTCATCACTTCGTAAGTTACTTATATTTTCATAACTGTTCTTCCTCTGTTAAGGATTGTAAATTAATCGATTATGTCTCTGATAGTATAAATGTAGCACTGTTCTTAGATAGTAACGGCCAAATACATGTTTTTGGTGACTTTACTATCAACCATAAAACATACTTGTTTTTTCAGGTGACACATATGCAGCTGAATGATCTACATATAGCTTCTCTATAGCCCATTCTCTCACACAGACAGTAGTGTTTCTAACCTAACTTCCTGTTCCTGGACCACAGAAGGCTTCACATCTATACTTATTTCTCCCACAGCTCAGTAGAAAAGGCAAACCAAATAGTGGTATCAGTTGACATCACATTTAAATCGCAATCTTGAAGTGATAAAGTATTGCTTTAAAACCACATGCTACTACAACATGACTATGAAGCCATAAGAGTACAAATCCGAGATGTCCCATAGACCAATAACTTCTCTCTTCCTAATGAACAGCATGCCAATGAGATAACTGAATGGTGCAAAGCGTGCATTGAAGCACATGTTCACACACGGAAGTATTATCGCATACCCCACTCACCCCCATGGTTAACTGCAAATTGTGCAGCTAACATTGCACAAAGACAGTATGCATTCTGCCGTTTGTACATCATAAGTCAAATACTAATATTCTTAGGGGGATAAATGGTAATAAACGAAGGGAACACAGGATTTTTTTCGGAAACGAACATTTATTCACATTACAGTCAAAGCGAGTTCAGCAATACCATTCCGCAACGGTGGGGCATGTGCACCCGACCTGCTAGAGGAAGTGACGTCATGAGATAACTCATCAATCTCATGGAGGGGCGTCTCCAACAAATAGGCAAAAATTTGTAGATTCTAGAAATCATTGTAAGAGTGAAATAGCAACAGCAAAAAAAGCATGCCCTGCATGTAGAAGGCGGACATTATCGCCCAGCGATTCGCCTCCAACTCCACCTTAGATCCAACAAACAACTCCCTACCAAATTTCCCTATGCGGACTGAAGCCACATGATATGATTTAAAAATCAACCCTTCTCATGTCCGCAATATCATAAAAAAAATATAGACATCTCAAAGGCGTGTGAGGCTGATCTCATCCCTGCATTACTAACTAAGAAATGTTCAACCGAGCTAACCCTTATACTTTCCAACCAATACAATATTCCTTCCCTAATAGTTGGAAGATGGTCTCTATGGTACCAGTGTACAAGAATTCTGGTGAAACAACATACTCTACATTATCGCCCTATTTGTGTCCTTCTACTCTTGGCTTAAACTTTGAGACTTAAATTAACCAAGCACTAGTGCACCACCTCGCAAAAACAACTCTTCTCCCTGACAAACAGTATCGATTCAGGCAATGTCGTTCTACTGCATATATTTTTACAGTCGATGTACTTTTAAGTCGGACGAAGTCGGACGAAGTCGGGGGAAGTCGGGCGAAGCCGTGGCTATAGCTATCGATATATCCAAAGCCTTTGGCAATGTCTAGCGTTAAGGGCTGCTAATGAAAATTAAATCGGACAGTATAATTGGGCGTATATTAAATATAATTATAATCTTCATAGACAATAGAAGCATGCAGATTGTAATTGCCGACTTACATCCAAGCAGCATAACGTTACTGTTGGAGTGCCTCGGGGGGCAATCTTTTGAACATTATTATTTTTGATATTCATGAACTTCCCCAATAATATGCATGAGGGATGAACAGATTTACATAAATCTAATGCAATGCCAGAATAACTAGAAAATGACCTCAGGACTATAGTGCAATGGGACCGGAAATGGATGGTTACATTTAATGCTAGTAAAACTAAGCTGCTCTCCTTTTACAATTACAAGACGACTCCCCAACCCCCTATATCAATAATAAATAGCACCCTCTCTGAGAATTCTACCTTCGCACTCCTCAAAATAACATTTGAGGGCTATATGAACTGGAAAATACAGAGGGCATTGCAAAGGCTGCTGTAAAGAAGGTGGATCCTTCTCTCGTTAGAAGATAATCACGTTTGAGAGTATCCTGTGCATTTACAAGGTAACCATTCGCACATGCATGGACTAGTGTTGCCGTATCTGGGCTGGTGCATCTACCACTCGTTCATACTTTAAAGAGTTGTTTATCTAATCAGTTCCACTTCATCAACTGAGATCTAGCTCTAGTCGCATCGCCGCAATGTTGCATCAGTGTGCCTGCTTTGCAAATATGTTCATGGAATGTGTTCTGATGAACTAGTTTCACTTGTACACCCTAAACGTACATATCCTCGACAAACCCACGTAGCCATAAGATCTCACGCCTTCACTGTTGATGTCCTTAAATGCCAGAAAACTTTATATTCTAATAGTTTCTTCCCTGGAAAAGCTATACATTTGGAATTCCTTTCCTACTGCTTGCTTCCCCGGATGTACTTTTATGCAGAAGTTTATATGTAACATACACAAATATATTGTTAAGCTTTCTGATAAATGATCCTAAATAGAGGCCCCTTGCGCCCAAACGGTGGTATGCTTTGTAAGGGGTGAACATGAGTAATTATATATCCATTAATCGAGCCAGAGATGTCTCGTGTCGCGGGGTTCGAATCGTTCGACTGGTAGTAATCGTGACACCCTGCACTGAAGAATCCCGAAAAGGATGAAACACTAGTGTCTGTAGGTATTTAATTATTATAGTAAAAAAATAATTATGACAGACCCTTTAAGAAATTCGTTTCTTATCGTTGAGCACTTTCCGTTGAATTAAAAGTCGGCCAATTTAGCTCTTATGCGTATATCATCGTATAGCGATTTGATCACTGTCTGTCTGACGTAATGAACATTTAAATTAAAATGTTTAAAATTCAACGGTATTTCACACGGTTAATAGTAGCCGAATGGATACGGCGTCCGCTAATCGAGCCAGAGATGTCTCGTGTCGCGGGGTTCGAATCGTTCGACTGGTAGTAATCGTGACACCCTGCACTGAAGAATCCCGAAAAGGATGAAACACTAGTGTCTGTAGGTATTTAATTATTATAGTAAAAAAATAATTATATATATATATATATAATTATATATATATATATATATATATATATATATAAATGAAACGCCTGATTTGTTCAACTTGACTAAACTTGAAAATCCCAGGTCCATTTTTCGTCATATTTTGCAACAGCGATAGTATCTAACCAAACTCTGTTTGGAATATTAAAAAGTAAAGAATATTTCCATATTAAAAAAAAAAAACTTTTTCGACATCGTTACATTCCGTTTCGATTTCAGCTGAGGCTTCTTACCGGATATCCCTCCGGTTTATATTGAATCTGCTTGCATTATTCCGATTCAGTGATGGTCATATCTTTAAGAATACAATTTATCCTGTTTTTTCTATAGAAAAATTGGAATTTGGGATTCGGCAATATATATATATATACATATATATATATATATATATATATATATATATATATATATATATATATATATATACACACTAGTTTGTTTGTTGCTTAAATTCTTGCAAAAAATACAGCACAATTTTTTTTGCACTTTTTCTAAACTATAATAAAATATTTTAACAACTAAGTTGCAGGTTAATTTTTACGACTTGCCCCAGAATATTATATACACCCTTACCTCCGCATGTTAAAAACGGCTTTCGGATTAAACACCTCCAAACCTCGAAAGTCGTTACTTATATTGGGGGAGAGTATTCCTAAAGCCGTTTTAACATGGAGTCGTTGGGATGTTTATAATACGCTGGGGCAAGACATGAATATTAACGACGTTGCTATTATTTATTGCAAAACTTGCTTAAAATTTATTTATTTTACAAAAAATGACATTTTCTACAAACATTTAATAAGAAATACAAATGAACGGTATGTTTTTTTGGTTTTTTGTGTGTTTTTCTGTTGATGTTTTGATTCTACGTTTAATATTTTACTTTACAATCTCTTTCACATAGCTTTGTTATTATTAATCGGCAACGGTCGGTTTTATCATGCTGTTGATGTGATGCGCCGGTGAAAGCCAAACGCTGAGAAAACAATTACACAACACTTAAAATTTAATTGATTTTGGATTTATTCAAACAATTATTTTGGAAAATAAGTATTTAAAATAAAGTGGCGCTCATGCACTTATTGTATGTGCTATTTTTTTGAATAATAGTGTTACGTTAAATTCAAGTTTTACAATATATTCTGTTTATTAAACTTTTAGGTGAAAGTACAGATAACCCGGTCGGTTTCGCATGTGTGGCAAATCTATCTCCCGAAAAAAGGATACTCTGGATAGTACCAAAAATAAAAAAAAAATCCTTCAGTCTCCAAATATTTCTCGTCTACTGATCGAGGAAACAACACTGAAGCGCATTTCTTCTTCTGTTTCTTCCCCCCCTCTCTCTCTCTCTCTCTCTCTTCAGCTCCTACTATCTCTCTCCATCCATATCGCCCTCTCTCAATCTATATTTCTCTCCCTCTCCATCTCTCTTTGAGCCACTTCCTCTATCTTACCCCTTCTCTTTCCCCTTCTCTCCTGTCCTCTATTTTGTTCTTTCTCTGTTTCATACTCTTCCCTTTCTCTATCTATCCCTCAATCCGTCTATCTCTCTCTATCACATGTTCCGTCTCAGTCCTCTTTTCTATCGATATATCTTCCTTTATATTCGCCCATCTCTACTCCCTAATCCTATGTTTGTATCCTAAATTAATTACATTGAATAAGGAATCATCCAAACTTAGATAAATCCTATTTTATTCCCGTGATTTGGTTACTGTGAGATTAGACGTTATTTGGAAATCACTGCTACCTTGAACAGCACCAGGAGTAACCGGTAAAACCTTGCTAATGAAGTTTAGTTTGGTGATAAAATTTCGGTGATAAAATGGTATGCTGCATGCGGAATACCTGCGACCTTGCTACTTCGGAACTATTATTGACCATTCAATTTTTCAATAATCGCATGCTCAACATTTCCAAAACATCCAATATGGAGAAAATATTGCCAAAAAGCAAACTTCTTGTTTGAGATGAATGCACAATGGCACGCAAAAATCACTTGCGGTTCTTGGTCGATCAATGTAAGATTTGCGTTATAATGTAAGACCATTTGGGAATGCAGTAATCTCGCTTGCAGGAGATTTAAGGCAAATGTTACCTGCAATTCCTCAATCAACACCAGCAGATGAAATAAATACTTGTCTCAAATACTCTACGTTTTCGATCCATGTGAATACATTAATCTTAACTCAAACTATGCATCACTTGTGTGAAATTGTGTAGGGAAAAGTGCCAGCTGATCCGAGTTAAAGGCGACATTCTTTGATTCTTATCTGTTGTAATTTGATTACATCAAATGGATAGTTGGTTTAAAAGGGTTTTCGAAATATTCAAATTAATTATACGAATTTTAAGACTGAGTGAACGAGCTATTCTTGCAGCTCAATACAAATACGTCCATGAACTTTCCGCTATTACTCAACGTAAAATTCTAAGTAAGGTAGTCAAATAAAAATCCATCGATTTTGTTGTGGACGCAGATATAGTGGTTAATTATCCAACAGCTTAATTTGCCAAGGATGCCACCTGAAACAAAAAATGGCATACTACTCATCATGTTGTGAAATGTAAACCAATCCGAGCTTTGCAATGGCACATGGCCTGCAGTAAAAAAATAATAAACAATATCATAAAAACAACAATCTTTACAGGATCTTTCACCGATGAATATATCTTCATTCCATGCATTCTTATGCGTCCAACGGATACAGCATTAGACTTTAGAAAACTGCACTTTCCAATTTTAATGGCATTTGCAATAACCATCAAAAAAGCTAAGGAAACAATCTCACCAGTTGATTGGCTTACAGCTATACACTGACTGTTTTTTACATGACCAATTTGTGTTACGTGTTCAAGAGTCACAAATCCCTCAAAATTTCTATATTAGCTAAGAAAATGTCAGACAAAACTGTGTGTACGCATACGAAATGAGAAATTAAATTTATAAGAAACATGCATTTCCTCATTTTGGACCTTGTTCCATTGCGCCAATTTGAGTCACAGCAATGCGTCGCAGATGCAGCTAGTATATATATATATATATATATATATATATATATATATATATATATATATATATATATATATGTATGTATATATAAATATATATATATATATATAATAAATATATATATGTGTGTGTATGTATATATATATATATATATATATATATATATGTTCTTTCTCATAATGTCCTATTTGTCTTAAATTTTGGTATATGCAATTTCTTCTTTAAAGGGTAATTTTTCATGGAACAAGCAACTGTTATTTAGTAAAATCTATTGATCCATGGCTGAATGAACATATTTATACAGATTTATCAGGTTAAATATGGAAAGCTGTTCTTTCATTTTCTCACCTAGCATATATCAAGCGAAAATTCGATATAGGCAAAGCTTTTGATTTTCGAAGAAAAATGATACACACCGAGAGAATAAAATAATAAGTGCTTTGCTATCATGATACTGATTTCATAAATTATTTGCTACATTTTTTAAACAACTAGACTATCCGGGGCCCGTTTGGTCAATACCTTATATTAGCTATGGAAATAGTGTATGAGCGTGACACTTATGACGGAATGAAAATAGTTTGTTTTGTGACATAAGACAAACATTTCTATGAAAGTCTATAAAAATTATTAAAATATAGAAATATTTCCATGAGTCGTTCTTTGTATTATTGTTTATTTTTGAAACCAAAAAATTACTGCTATTGAATTATATGTGGTTTGCCATGCTTATAGGTAACTGTGTACTGAATAAATACCATAATACTTAAAGTTAAATGCCAATTTTCATATATCTTTTTATTCAAACGCGAAAAAGAAACAACTAGGACGATGAAAATGTACACTGTAAAACAATGCGTTTGTAGTCGCATTGATTATTTATTTGCAACGGAATTAAAAAAATATATATATTCGGGGTTATTTATGTTGGCAATTTAGAAGGAAATGTATGAATGTTTTTAATAAAGGTGTATTAATATATGGAAAGTAAAAAAAAGGAGGCCGTGGATAAATCGCCGTTGTAAAATGCTCATATGGTTTTCAACGAATTAAAGTAAATTTATTTGTCAGAAAATTGCGCTAAAATAACTTAAAAGTAATACGGAAGTGAACGATGTAAAAAAAAGCAGAAAGCTTTAACACTTGTTTATTTGGACAATTTAAACGGGGAAAAGCAATTGAAACGCTGAAAAGGGTACACAATAAGACAATACGTTTTATTGTCGCGTTAATTATTTAGTATAATATATATCGTATATATGAAACAGGTCAGTGATTATGCGTATTATTTTAATCACGTTTTGCGTTTGCTTCCCATGTCTTAATGTTTTTTTATTCAATGAATTAAAGATATTCGCTTTTGTAAGGAAGTCCGTTTGTTGGAACGTAACTGGTCCAGCGATTTGTGTTTATTGGTTTACGCTGTTATGGGTTTATGTTCATGTAAGCAGTCCCAAACGAAAGCCGTAAATCGGATTTTGTGTTATAACACCCCTGGCCAGGTCATTTGAGTTTTATAATTATATAGATTTATTATTTCATAGATTGCACATGAGGTGGAATTAACGAAAGGCAATAATATGACCGTAAAATGCCTGGTTTACTAGGCTACTTCCATTCTTAATGAAGTTTTAGTTTCAAAGTTCTTATTAGTATTCGGTTAGAAAAACAACTTGAAAATAGTCAAGTTTACACTGGGTACTATTTTACATATATTATAGAATGAAATGGGAAACAACTATTTTAATATGAAGCACAAAACATCCACATTAAAACAATTTACAGTCAACGCCAATGCGCACTATTTTAAAACGATGTGCTTTTACACAATAGTAACTAAAATTATCGAAAAAAAAACACGTGTTTACTGTACTGGCAGAAATACCCATTTAAAGGTTAAAAGCTCAGCGTATTGATCGAAGACGAGTTCTGAAGGAAAAAGAATATTACAATGAGCTATAGTTGCACTAACAATCCCTCAGTGTAATTGTAAATAAAAAACAACAAACTACAGAACATATTATAATGCATTATACTTATTCACAAGCAAAAATACGAAAAACATCATATGCGCATACTCCTCGCTTAAATAAGTTGATATATTTTAAAAATAACGTACATTAGTAGAATAGTAACATTTTTGCCAATAGTAATAACAATTGTATCGATGTTTATACTATCTGTATCCAGTATAAGATGATCTAGATCTTCACAGCTTTTAAGTCATTTGCGTCACACTTATTTATAACTAATAAATATGGCCGATCAAAATCCTACGTCTTGCTACACCATAACATTTGATTTTCTTAGTAAGATATAATTTATGATAAAATTTACGTGAATTTCGGGGAAAAACATCTTCGTTTTCGAACCATAGAAATATCTCTTATTTTATTTCATGTTGATTATATATTTAATTCGAAATTAGAACCAGTCAATAAATAAATTTAGAGCAGAATTAAATTAAAATTCAATAAAAATAATGTAACTAATATATGGACGTACACTTTTAAGTTAGTATAAAAAGCGTAGTTGCCCGGCGTTGCCTGGCTGTGTCGATATTGTTTAATAAGGAACCCCAAGAAGGTCATAAAAACTACACTAGCATGGGGCGAAGACTGTGCTGGTGTGTGTATGTGATGTAGTAAGGAACCCCGAGGGTGTAAAATGTGATAGTCGCAGGGAGGAATTAAAACAATAGTAGGAGCCGTGGTGGAAAAGATGTTGCTGATAAAATAAATTGTAATAGGTGGCCAGGCTCGAACCCGTAAAGCAAGGGAGAAAAAGGCTAAAAAGACGTGCGTCTTAGCCGACATCTCCATTGCGTAAAAAAAACAGCGTTAAAATAAAGCATAGTTAGTCCAACCGAACCGATGACTCTGGGAAAATGTCGACGCAGAAGCCGACTCCTCCTAGTTGAAACCGTCCAGTCAAAGTTGAAAAAAATTAATGCTTTATGTCAGTTTTTCAGTCATGTTTATTTTGAACCAAGTTGCTATTGTACGTTCATGTAAAAGTAAATATGCTTAGACAACCTTAGCTATTCAAATCTGTATTAATTTATTGTTTTGTTAGATTGCTACAATAATCATTTTATTTACACTACTATAGACACCATATAAAACACTTTTGCAAATTCTCTTCCAGGTGACTATCAATTTAATATTTGTTGTTTTAAGAAATAAGTGTTTATGAGATGCTAAGATAGAGCAATAGCTGTTGCTCCGTACTTAACAAACAACACCCTCCACTCCCCTATAGCTATTACCTTTGATATGAAACTGGCTTATTCAATTATATTTCAGTCTTTGTTTCGAATAATATTTTTATTATTTAAAAGTACTCTGCTTGTAAAATATAACACATCATATAAATGATTATTAATATAGATATTTTCCAAGCTTTATTCATCAATTTATAAAAACGTCCAAAACTTGGTAATTCTTACAGAGCTGCCTTGCTTACATATACGTAAGAATTAAATCGTTCTTACTATACGAGGGCGTGCAATAAGCAATGCCCCTGACCAACTTTCCGTTGTCTGATTTGCGTGATATTTTGCACGTGCAATGATTTATATCTCTGCGGGTTACTAGGCCAATTACAGCTATGAACTAATTGCGGTTTTTGTTTTACAGGTGTTTAACTGGGTTAAGTGTGCAATGGAGCCTGTTGAATGTCGAGCAGTGATTCTGTTTTTTGTATTTGAAAGGACGCACACAATAGGAGACATTTGATGAAACGAAAGAAACTTATGGTGATAATGCCCCATCACATGACATTGTAAAACGCTGGCATCGTGAATATTCAAACATAACCGGAAGTCTGTGGAAACAGGTTCCAGACCTGGTCGCCTCCCCCCTTCTCCCATTTATGAGGCATCTGTCCGTCAAAATGAGACTGCCATTTTGGAAGATCGGCGCATTACTATTCGCCAAATAGCCCAAGATGTCAAGATTAATACAGGTTCTGTGGAAACTATTTCATGACCATTTGCATATGCATAAGGTGTCTGCCAGATGGATTCGCCAGTTGCTCACACCATTCCAGAAGCGAGAACGTGTCGATTGCTCGAGGATGAATTCCGCGATGTGCCAAGAAGATGAGTCAACGTTTTTCAAAAGACTGATTACACAAGATGAAACCTGGGTCGATCACTATGATCCAAAGACCAAAGCCCAATAAATGCAGTGGACCCACTTAGACTCACCACCTCCAAAACAGGCAAGGGTGCAGCCCTCCGCTGGCAAGGTCATGCTCACAGTCTTCTGGAACCAGGACGGAGTAGTGCTGACAGATTTCCTGGCAAAGGGTATCACAATTACAGGAGCCTATTCTGCTTCACTTTTGAGGAAATTCAGTAAAGCTATCAAAATCAAGAGGCGGGGTAAGTTCAGCAAAGATATCCTCCTCCTGCAGGACATCGCCCCGGTCCACAACTCACCAGATCAGAAGCACGGTCGTGTGGTCATTAAATACAGCTCCTTTCCTCCTTACTCTCCTGAACTTGCACACTCTGACTTTCACCTCTTCTCGTCCATTAAGTTTGTTTTTGAAAGGAAAGCGTTTCCCAGATGATACATCCTTGATTTCTGAAGTCACGTCGTGGTTGGAGGACCAACCTGGGGTTCTACCAAACGGTCTCCAGAGCTGCATCAAACGATTGGAGAAATGAATAACTCTGAGTGATTCCTATGTAAAGAAAGACTAATAACTGTGCCAAGTTGCGTTGCTCTACTGCCATGGGAAGTGGGCCAGGGGCATTACTTATCACACACTACTCGTATACTAGTAAGCATATTCGAAATAGTTTTTAATGAAATTATCATTGCCATATAATGTGGGAAACTGAATATTACAGAAAAATTCATATCGCGTGTTTATTTTAGTTGCACGCTTCCTATATCATTGTTTTACAGGAATGAATAAAATTGATGCGTTTCTGTTTAGCATACATCTACGGAAAGACATTTATATAAAAAATAACATTAAATTTCATGAACATTACAATCAAGTTTATGTAGATTTGAGTTATCTATATGAGAGTGTTATTGAGGTTGTTGATATGAATGTTTTTATTTAAATTTAAAGGTGATTTAAGTTTTTTGTTTGTGTGGCAAGTTATCTTATCATTTTTATTCGTATAAGCTCTTATATTTACTGTTTGTCTTACAGGGATTAAAAGTCTATGCTACATTGGGTCTCCTTCCGCACCCCGGAAACGTGTTCGGTTAATGGAAATCTACAACGCGTTGGATACGTGCCAGATAAGTAGAAAAATGTTTATTACGTTTTAAGATTTGTCGTCTTTGGAGTGGATATGTTTGGGGAAAATATCTTCCCAAGTGATTATTTTCCACCGGATTTTTTGTCGTTTTATTAAAATTCTTTATTTTGACTTAATCTCTGTCAAATATAATATTAATTCCAGTCAGTGGTTAAATGCAAATGTATCTAAAATATCCCTCCGGACAAAGAAATAAGAAAGGAAAAAATCGGTAACTGTATCTTACGGTAATTCGACGAATCCACAATACAAACACACTTGTAAATATGGGAGAGGAAATCTATCTTCAAATATCTCTAATTTCAAATTACAACTACGGACTTTACTAAGTAAATATTAATAAGTTCTTTGAACCTCCTTCTTAAATTTATTTATTTTTGTTCAGGCCCCATATGTATGTGTGATAGTGCACGATACCTCTTGTATACATGGGAGCGTTACACTATCCCTGCAGCAGAACCACAGGTAAAACAACTCTAGGTCCGGTGTTGCCACAAACAACAAAATATGAAAAATGTAAATTACAAATAATCCAAACCGTGAGACCCAGAAGGAAGATCTGGGGGTCATGATCGGCAGGTTCTCCTTCGGTAGCCAGCATGGGGGACCCGGTCGTTATCCTGCGAATGTTGGCCAACTTTCTAATGTCAGAAACTCAAATAAAATGGTCGCTGAACAGGTAACAAGAACCTCTAATTTTAGAGAACAAAATGATACCGAACAAAAAGAGAACAGCCATGATAACCATCAAAAAGAAAAAAAAAAGAAAAAAGAAATGGGCAACAAAAGAGAATAGACACTAAATGGAATGCTACTATGGAAGTCATCCTAAATATAGATATGGAGGTTATTGGAAACGAATGAAAGAACTAGTGGGCCAATCCAGTTACTTCCATATGACAGAACAAAGAATTGCGGACGAATCAAGACTGATACTCAAGAAAGGTTGACTCTCTAAACTAGAACTAACAGAAATAAAGCGAAAAATAAATGATGAAACTGAACAAGAAGCATCCACCAACAGAACCGCACGTAGAACAACACCACAAGTTGAAGTCTCACAAGCAAAAACACCAAAGGCCGAGGACCAACAAAGAACGAAGTCTACAAACGTGGAAACCGAGAACAATGGAACAGAACTAACAGAGAATGAAGCAAATGAAGTAAATAAAATAATACAGCTGATGACCGAGGAAAAAACAAAGCTCACATCCTTAAGGAACCAAGAGCAGAAGAAAATGAAAAAAAAGAGAAGGTTAACAAGCTCTTCCCACACATCCCAACAAATACAATCACAGACTTAAACAAACTCATTTATGCAGGCGCCAAAATGGTAAGTATTAATCTCAAATCAGAATAACAACCGGGGACAAACGACCCGACAAAACCTGGATGGGAAACAAGACTAGAAACCCAAATATACAAACATAAAAAGAAGCTGAATGATCAACAGGGAGAAACCAATGTGGAGAAAACGGAATATTGGAAATGTAACTGACAGGGAGAGGCTAAACAAGAAAGATGAAGAACTGGACCAAAAAATTAAAGCAAAAGAAGCGAGATTGGGGCGATATAGATATAAATCTGAACAAGGCAAACGAAACAGAACATTTGAAACTAATAAAAGCCAATTCTACCACAATGTGAACGGAGGAAAAACAAAAACAGAAAAACCAAATTCGACAAAAACAAAACTCTACTGGAGTAAAATATGGGAAGAGCAACGAGATCACAATAGAAATGCCGAATGGCTGAAAGACAGGAAATAAGAGTTACAACAAATAGAAGAAGGAACAGTGAATGAAATCATCAAGGAAACCCTTAAGAAAACCATGGGGAAAATGGCAAACTGGAGAGCACCAGGGCACGACGGGATACATGCATACTGGTTCAAAATATTCACAAACTTACACGAAAGGCGAGCCCCGAACCTAAGAAGATGTATACAGGAAGCAAGCGTACCATACTGGATGACAAAACGTAGAAAAACACTACTACAGAAGGGCAATGAGAAAGGAACCGTCCCTAGCAACTATAGACCAATCACGTACTTACCAACTATGTGGAAGATACTGACAGCGCAAGTGAGGGAACAAATCTACCAGTCCGTGAATAAGCGTGGACTCATCCCCGAGGAGCAGAAAGGATGCCAAAAAGGAAAAAAGAGGAACATATGACCTGTTATATAAAGATCAAAAGATCCTAAAGGAGGTAAAAAGGAGGAGAAAGAATTTAGCCATAGCATGGGTCGACTACAAAAAAGCGTACTACAGGATCCCTCAAGCATGGATAATAGAATGCCTAAAAATGTATAAAATACCAAACGGGATCAATGTAATAGAAAATGCAATGAAATCATGGAGACTGGATTAACTTATAAAGAGGGATCTTTCAAAGAGACTCACTATCATTACTACTGTTCATCATAGTCATGATGCCCTTGAACAGAATTCTGAGAAAGTACCAAGCCGGATACGAGTTTTCCAACACAGAGGGAAAATTTAACCGCCTGATGTACATGGACGATCTGAAACTTTTTGCAAGGACCGAAACGAAGCTAGAGACACTAATCAACAATACCAGAATCTTCAGCCAAGATATCCAAATGGAATTTAGAATGGAAAAGTGCGTGCAACTAGTTATAAGAAAGGTAAAAATGTAAACGACAGAAGGCATGAAACTACGCTACCAAACAGAAATGAGGGCACTAGAGGAACAAGTAACTATAAATACTTTGGAATTCTGGAAGCGGACACAATCAGAGCAACAGAAATTAAGAGGAATACCCCAGGAGAACAAGAAAACTCCTGGAAACGAACTTATATAGCAGAAACCTAATAAAATGTATAAATACATGTGAAGTATCACTAGTAAGCTAATATGGACCGTTTATGTTGTGGACAAAAGAAGAACTGAGACAACTCGACCAGAAAACAAGGACACTCATTACAATGCATAATGCACTACACCCAAAGGACGATACTACGTGAAAAGGAAATACGACGGAAACTGGTCCAAAAGGAATACAAAAACAGGCATGATCAAGTGGGGAGAACGGTGCACTGGGAATTATGCAACCGACTGCATTTAAAGCGTACAGACAAATGGGATAAACAAAAACCCGCAACAGCACTCGAAAACGAGAACCACAAAATCCTATAGGACATGGACATACAGACGGACAAACCCATCCAAGCAAGAATACCAGATTTCGTAATAATTAACAAGAAAGAAAAAACCTGTCATATCGCAGACTTTGCTCTCCCAGCTGACACAGGGTGAGTATGAAAGAAAAGGGGAAACGAATCAAATACACAGAGCTAGCCAGAGAGTTAAAAAGGGATTTGAATGATGAAGAAAATCAAAATAGTACCGATAATAGTAGGAACACTAGGAACAATTCCGAAAAACTTCGAAAAAAGAATGGCAGAAATTGGAATCAGAGAAATAACTGCAAAAATATAACGCCTAACGATAAAGAAAACGGCTGAAATATTAAGGAAACTCCTATAATGTGGGGAATAAAACAAGACAATATAACAAATAAGCGTTACAGGGAATGAAGAACGCCGAAGCTGCATATCATAGCTTACTAGTGATACTGCCATGTTCTACACCACCATCATGCATCCCCCCATTTTCTCATTACTGGCCCCCTATGGAAAAGTGATATCAAAGAGCCGAGAAGGGTCAAGAAGGATGGAAAGACCGAGGAGAGAGCGCTGGCCAGACCTCCACTGAACATGTGCGAAGAGAACTGGATCGTGGGTGGCTTAGTGCCACTCAAATACCAGTATAAACCAATAGCAACTACCAGCAAGAAGTCAATGGTATACGGCTGTTGCGATCACACAGATTTATTTGCAAACGCTATCGAAGAAGGTGGAGACAGCTGGACGTCTGGGGAGACTTGTTGTCACTCAGCTTCCAGAGAACACCACAGGTCTCCAAACCGATCTTTTGTTGACTTGTGTGAAAGCTCCCTGTGAGCCAATAATAATAATAATAATAATAATAATAATAATAATAATAATAATAATAATAATAATAATAATTCTGATTTCGTTTATGAACGTCTCTCTGGAAAGGGATGGGATTTATTTACAGAGGATTTCCCTTAATCCCGGCTTCAAAAAGCTTCAGGAGCTTCAAAGATCAAGGGGTTTCCTAAGGATGTTGGTGGTACCTATAATTGCAGTGGTTTGAAGGCCGCCTAATATATCGAGGATTTGTAATTTTTTCAAGTGTCCTGCCAGACGACTTGATACTACTCCTAGTGTACCAACTACGACCGGGATTATTTGTGTTTTAACCCCGCGTATACGCCTTATCTCCAAGACCAATAGAGCATAATTACTCCACTTCTACTTCTCTATCACATTCCTGTCCCAGTGTACTGAGAAATCTACAATCTGCCAGTTTTTTTAGATGGACGATTATGTTCCACTTGCTTGGTCGTTATGACACATTTGTCCCACCATACCTCTACCTTACAATAATAATAATAATAATAATAATAATAATAATAATAATAATAATAATACTTGTGAAATCAATATTCTATAACAGTGTGCTTCCATTAAATACAGGGCAGGCATTCATATTGGACGGCATTACGGTCGCAATATTGCCTTAGTTGATTTAAATTTCCCTTCAATTATTGTGCATTATAAATTAATGCCGACTACTTCTTTCACATATAATTAGATTAACAGCCATGTTGAAGTCTCTGAGCGTCAGACACAACATTATAAATTCTATTATTCATTGCGTGAATAAGTTATTAACTTAACTACCAAAAAATATATGCACAGACATTTACATATGTATACATACATATCAAGTAGCACGCTATTTATAAATTTTGTACATATGTGTATTGCATATCCGGCTTTATCACGTTCAAAAACGAGTAGCCGAGAGTTTTCTAGAGTAAAGCAATTATGAGCCCTTTCTAATAGTAGATGCGTTACCATTTTTACCCAATTAGGGAAGCATGAAGCCATAGAAAGCTGGTGATTGATGTAATACGGTAACAATCCTGAATAATTATGTTCATGGTTTCGTATGTGTTTGTGCTGGTAGAAGATTCCTTTGGATAGAAATGTCAGTAAAATTGCTCGGTATGGGCTCTGCTCCGAGAGCGAGGAAGTGAAATATACTATATGTACAACTTTCAAAAAACCTGTGGCAAAATCTAAGACACGGTTGAGAAAACATCATTAATATATCTGTGCAGGATGTGCAACTAAAAATACACAAATGCTTCGAGAAGAAGCGATTGATGGACACTCGTAGACTGAACCGGAGAGGACACCACTTAAATCGATGAATGGATGAATACACACACACACCCACACACACACACACACACACACACACACATACACACCCACACACACACACACACACCCATTGTAACACTCACACATGTATGCGTTGTTTGTGCTTCTGTTAAAATGTGTTATTGAAACAAACACCTGTAATTAATTTTGAATGTTATAACAGAATATCCACACATAAATGATAGAAAAATATTTTTTTATTTACTGAATATAAATATTTATTTACATAACTTATAATATTTTCTAATTCTATGTTGCTCAACTTATAAAAAGAAAATAACACTAAGACACGAAACCGCACCCCCACACGTATATCTACACAAAAAAATATATCTATAATCCTATAATTTCATTTTTTTATATGTATTGATATTCATATTAAAAAAAAATTCTACTTATTAAAAAAAATACAATTTGCTAATATATGGGTTGTGGAATGTCATTCACTAGCAATAGATCTAGCTAATATGCATATTCTTTTGAACATTCATTTCAATTAATTCCCTATAAGTGTTTTTCGATTTTCTAATGGGATAATCATCTTTAGTTAACTTTTATCTGTAATTCATGCAGATATTCTACATGATTTATTCTTGCATAATATTTGCGTAAAAAGTTAACAGTAAACACAAAATTGTCTCCATATGATCGTGTATACGTATACCTTTTTTGTCAATATCTATAAAATTGAGCATGTGTATGTGACGGTGTGTCTGTGTGTGTATATTTTCCTACACTATAACACGAAATTTAATATACAGGGTACTGAAATTAGATAACATCTTTGTAATCCGTGTTAGGCCAAAAATTTGGCTGTTAAGGGGTCCAAGATAAACGATTTGACCTTTGAGAACTCTACCAAACTCCTCCGACAATTTTTGGTCTGAACACTTAAAGTTTAAGATATAGGTTCCTTAGACATGGCTCACACTTAATAACTTGACAATACATGTAAAGGGGTCAGAATAAGGGTACACTTTTTTAAACAAAATTGACCATTTTTATGCTCAAAATAGAGACCCAAACACCCAGGCAACGCCGGGCTCTGATGTTAGTGTATATATATATATATATATATATATATATATATATATATATATATATATATATATATATATATATATATTCATATAAATATATTTATTCATATATATATGTGCACATATATATATATACATCTATATATATATATATATATATATATATATATATATATATAAAAGTGAACGTGTCTGTGTGCGTCTCTGTCTCTGTGTGTGTGTATGTGTACATTTCCCTACGCAATAACTTTGAATTTTTTAGTCTACAGACTCGAAATTTGATATACACGGTACTGAGATTAGGGAAAATCGAAGTGGTTAGTTTTTGGACAGAAATTTGGCGATTAAAGGGGCAAGGTTCAACGATACGACCTTTGAGAACTCTACAAAACTCCTCCGATAATCTTGGGTCTACGCGCTTGACATTTTAAATATAGGTTCCTTGGACATGGATCTGACTTAATAACTTGATTTGACCCCAAAACAATGAATTTTAAGGGCCATAACAGTTAAAAAAAGATTACCTCTGCCTTCTCTTCCATATCACTCAGACAATTTTCATGTCAAAATATTTGGAATTTTACATAAAGGGTATTCAGAGATATGGCAACAGGCATCATCAGTTTGGGTCGAAAATTTTATGTTACCAATATATAAATGTATGTATGTATGTCTATTTGCATGTTTGCATTAAACGTTCAATAGAGTCGACGGATTTTACCAAGATCAATACCGTTTTAAAGTTCGACCTTTCATACGACAAATATCGAACCATTGGTTAAAACATGAATATCTTCCCCTTCAACTACGCATTTTTCTAGAGGGCGTGGATCACTTTTTTCGCTGATATTTTTGAAAGTTGTCCTGTCCTTTAGATTGTCTAGCCTTAATTTTTTAAAAAAATACCGCTTCCGTTTTGGCGGTGGTCGTAATAGCATAAACGTTAGGTTTTACCCCGTTATTTTCCTCCTTTGCGATATGGGTTCGAGCCTGCCTTTCTACTACCACTTTTTTTTTGCCCAACATACACATTCAAACACCCGGGCAACGCCGGGCTGAAATACTACTACTACTACTAATAATAATAATAATAATAACAATAATAATAATAATAATAATATATATATATATATATATATATATATATATATATATATATATATATATATATATATATACTAACATGGGTGCCAGGCGTTACCCGGGTGTTTTCAGGTGTATGCTGAGCAAAAAAAAAAAAAAAAAAAAAAAAAAAAACGGTCAATTTTTTGTAAATTTGACACCTATCATGCCCCATTAATCGCTAAATTTCTGTCCGAACCCGAATCACATCGATGTTCCCGCATCTCAGTACCCTGTATATTAAATTTCGAATCTCTAGGTTTAAAATTGACAGAGTTATTGCGTAGGGAGATATACACAGACACACAGACAGACACGCACACACAGACACCCACACACCCACACACGCCCACTTTTATATAAATATACATAGACTAGCATTTCAGCCCGGCGTTACCCATGTGTTTGGATGTGTATGTTTAGCAAAAAATAAAAGTTGTCTTAGGAAGGCTGGCTCGAACCCGTACCGCTAAGTAGGAAAGGAACGGGGTAAAACCTTACGTTTATGCTGTTACGATCATCGCCAAAACGGAAGCGACATTTTTTTTTAAATTAAGGCTCGACAATCTAAAGGAGAGGATAACTTTAAAAAATATCAGCGTAAAAGTTACCCCCCTGTAGAAAACTGTCTGGTTGAAGGGGAAGATATTAATGTTTTTAGCCAATTTTTCGATACTTGTCGTATGTAAGGTCGAAATTAAAAACGATACTGACGGTGGAATATCTGTCGGCTCTATTGAAAGTTTAATGCTGACATGCATACATACATACATACATACATTGTCTGAGGTGCTCATTTGCACATTTTGTTCCGAACGATTCAAATTCAAAGCAAAATGACAACGCTAGAATCTAAAACCACGAATTTTATTCAACATCCTTAAATTTAATATCACACCGCAATAGATTGGGGTGAGGTCGGATGATAAAAAAGAAACATCATAAAAGAAATAATGTATATACTATTTCCATTATGGTATGACAGTTTGGCCAAGGAAACGGAGCGGGGATATCGGGATGGGGAAATCATAATAGTCACTTAACTTTATCCAATTGGACTTTCATGTTTCATAATGTCTCCGCAAAGTTCATCATTCGCGAGATTTTTCCTGTTTGGTTTCTTCTTGGATGGGGACGCCCGTCAACATGACGATATTTTTGTTTGTTGCAACCCTCTTCTTATTCATCTTTAATGTCTTCGCCGTGAACTTTCCATGATGTCCATTCTCGGCCGAAAGAATTCAACTCCTGTTTATTTCAGGGAAATATGTTTACGCAGCGCGTTGGGCATTCCTGAGCACCACAGGCTCATAGCGAGTTTTCGTGTTTTTTTATTAATTATTCGCTCAAATGTAAACAAACAACCGGCCAATTTGACACCGTTCACTGCTCTCTACAGTCTCGTTTTTTTCTTTTCTATCTTTTTTCTTGCCTCTTAATTTTTTTATACGAACGCTATCGTTTTTCACCGTTGACAAAACGCTCAGTTCAACATCTGCTTTCTTTATTCGTCCGCGTCGATTTCACTTTTTCTTTCACTTTTCCTTTTTATCAGCTTCGCTGACAGTGAGCCCTCTCGCGCATTGCATTTTCAGAGGGATGGAGGGAGGGAGAGGGAGGTGTGTACGTCTCGAACGCTAGTGCGTTTATTTATTTGTTATTATTATTTATTATTTTTTTTTGGAATTTAAATTCACGCTTGGGATGTTTGAGCAGGAAACGCTAGAGGAATTGCCACCAGAAATGGAAACTATGATTCCAGCCGAAGTAGAATTAGAGAAGGCAAAAATATTTGCTAGGATGGAGATTGAGAAAGCCAGAATTGAACAAGACACGCGGATGAGTTATCTAACCATAAGACACCAAACAGACGAGAATAGACTGAATAGCTTCGACGTGAAGAAACACGTAAGGCTGGTCCCTAAATTCGCCGAAACTGAAGTGGACGATTACTTCGCCCACTTTGAAAGAACAGCTCTTAATATGGGCTGGCCGAAGGAATGCTGGACTATGCTACTACAAAAAACGCTGTATGGGAAAGCACAAAGGTCGTACGTTGCGCTCCCAGCAGAGGGCTGCGTAGATTATGAAACCGCCAAGGCGGCGATTTTAAGGCGTATTAACTAATCCCAAGAGCATACCAACAAAAAATCAGGGGGTTAAGGGTAAGCGTGCTTCAACTGTAAGAAGCTGGGTAACATAGCTGCAAACTGTTGGGCGAAGCGAGGCCTGGAACAAATTCGAAATCCCCCAACTAAACAATAGTTGATGGTACACGCAAATGTAGAAGCGGCGTATACACACTTCACGTCGAGAGGATACATTTCCCGAAGAGCCAGAGAAGGCCCATCAATATCCTAAGAGACACAGGTACATCCCAATCCTTAGTGCTAAGGAACCACGTGCCCAAGGGAATAAAAACAACCTTCAATACGGCAGTCACTATTAGAGGCATAGAAGATAAGCCTATGAAAATTCCTCTAGTTAAAATTTACCAAGAATCAGATTGGATATCAGGCGAGATCATCGTGGGAGTCATTAGTAGCTTACCTATGGCCGGCGTGGCGATGATAGTAGATAACAACATTGCCAAAAGCCGAATCAAACCTTCGAGCCAAATGAAATCTTAATCCATTGGGGAACTCAAGGCATCAGAAGATAAGGCATCGGCAATTGTAAAGACGAGGGAGAAGTCTACTACTAGGTCACCAGAAAGCAAGGGCCAAGCAAAAGAAGAGATAGGGTTGCGATCTAATCTTTTAATACCGCGAAAAGAACTAATTAGGGAACAACGAAACGATGTCGATTTGAAACCCTTGTTTGGGCGGATCAGAAATGAAGAATCCAATGGCAGGGCAGGAAAATACTTCCTCAATACCGGCGTATTAATGAGAAGGTGGAATCCGCCCAGTGTGACGGAGGGGATAGACCGGAGCGTGCGCGAGCAATTGATGGTGCCGAAAGCGTACAGGGAGGGAGTGCCAAAAATTTGCACACGAGATACCACTGGCGGGTAAGCTGGGTGTCACTAAGATGCACGAACAGCTCACGAGACACTTCGATTGGCCATGAATCATAGGGAACGTGAAAATGTTCTGTCGAACATGCAAGACATGCCAAGTGACAGGAAACCCCAGCCAGAAGATTCCTCTGGCGCCACACCAAACCAATACCAGCAGTGGAGGAACCTTTCGGTCAGGTGATTTTCGACTGTGTTGGGCCGTTGCCTAAAACTAAATCCGGCCATAAATATATAATGACTATAATGTGTGCGTCCACCAGATCCCCTGAAGCGATCACATTGCGGACTATATCGGCGAAAAAGGATAGTAGACACCCTGATAACTTTCTTTACAAAGGTGGGATTACCAAAAACAAGCAGACCGACCAAGGATCTAATTTCATATCAAAGATCTTCAGGCAGACGGCGACACAATTAGGAGTCACGCACGTCAGATCAAGCGCATATCAGCCGCAGTCCCAGGGAGCGCTGGAACGCTTTTACGCCACACTCAAAACTATGCTAAAAACAAATTGTGTGCAACATGATGACGAGTGGGACAGAGGTATTCCCTTCGTGTTGTTTGCGGCGCGTGAAGCAGTACATGAATCACTAGGGTTCATCCCATTCGAGTTAGTTTTTGGTTATTAAAACTAATAAAAGAACGATGGGTAAACGATGAGCCCATGCCGAACAATATGTCGGAATATGTGGCTTCAATGCAAAAACTGTCAGAAGTGCGAGAGTTAGCCAGAGATGACCTAGAGAATAGTCAGAAAACCATGAAAGCCGAATACGACAAGAAAACGATGAAAAGAGAATTCAAAGAAGGGGAGGAAGTTCTACTACTGTTATCCTAAACGGCCAGCATTTAAGGCCAGATACCAGGGACCCTATGCAGTAGCCAAAAAGATTAGCTCCCTTTACTACCTAATAGATACCCCAGAACGTAGAAAGAAGACGCAAGTATCTCATGTTAATATGATGCGAAAATATTTTAGAAGGGCGGAAGAGAAAGCGGTGCTGATAGCTCCACGTATCCAGGGAGAATTGGAACTGACCAGCGCTGAGAGGGAAGCCGGTGTGGCCAAGGACCCACCTAGGAAGTTAAACAACTCAGCGGTCTTGGGAAATTTAGATGCCAAATTTGCCCACCCACCTTCGAAGGAAAGTTTAAAAACAATACTCTCAGAGTACAGAGACTTATTCTCAGATGCGCCTAGGTGCACCAATGCAGCAGTGCACGATGTAGAACTGAAAGAGGATAAACTGATTAGACAACACCCATATCGCCTAAGTCCGAGAAAACTAGCAGTTCTAAAGGAAGAGATAGACTATATGTAAGATCATGGGATGATAGACCCCAGTACGAAGTTAGTGGCCATCACAGTGCGTGCTAGTAGACAAGCCCGATGTGAGAGTGCGATTTTACACTTACTATCGAAAAGTAAACGCGCTCAACAAGGCCGACTCATATCCTTTTCCCAGAATAGGCGACTGTATAGATATAGTAGGGCGAGCAAAATATATCACCAAATGCGATCGCTTGAAGGGGTATTGGGCGGTACCCCTAATAGAACGAGCCAAACAAATATCGGCATTTGTTACCCCTGAGGAAATATATCAATACCGAGTGATACCCTTTGGCATGACGAACTCGCAGGCCACGTTTGTAAGATTAATGAATGCGTGTCTCGCTGGGATAGCAAATGTAGATGCCTACATAGACGACATAGTGATCTATGAAGACACGTAGGCAGAGCATGTCGAAACAATAAGGAAAGTATTCCAAAGGCTGCGATCATCCACGCTAACCATAAATATAGCGAAAAGAAAATTTTGTAAGGCCGAGGTAAAATACCTAGGGCACGTGGTAGGACAAGGAAGAATTACCCCACTAAAGGCCAAAAGGGGGTGCATGATTTCATATTTATATTGTAATTTAAGTTCACCGTTCGCCGTAGGCGTTCTTTAAGAGATTAAAAAAAAAACTATTTCTTATTCCGTTATGATTATTTCTTAATTTACTAACCGATATCAACCAACCTCTCTACCAATATAAAAGGGGGTGGTAATTATTTTATGTGTCACGATTACTTCCGAGTGATTATTGTTTAACTATGGATTCCCATTTCTTATAATCTATAATTTTGCCAAGAATTTTCCATAAGTTTTTGTTTTGGTTTTGGTTTCGATTATAGCTGGTGGCACTTAAGTCCTTTATTTTCTCATAAATAATTTTCCCAAGACTTCTTCAAAAATGTGTGTGTCGATTTCAATTATAGGTGATGGAACTCCATATCCATTTTTTATACATAATTTTATCAAGAATTCTTCATAAATTTTGGTTTCATTTACTATTATAGCTGAATGAACTCAAACTGTTGCACACAATCATATGGATATATTTATTTATTTTTGAAGTCGCAACTTTACAATATATAAACATCGATAGAACATTCACTCTATCATAATATAGTAGAAATCTGCAAGAATTAAAATATCATATTTAAGCGTAGTAAACGACTTGGCTACATCGGGTGTCCTTGCGAGTTAGATAAATGCTTTTGCAGTTTTAACAAGAGTTACAAAAATATCAGAGCATCTTTATTTACGCCATGAATACCAACATCAATATATTACATATGAATGAGTCCCCTGTGAATTTCCACACGTCTCGCAAGTTGTTATTTTTTGCATCTCGTTTTGTCGTTTCCTTTTGTTTTTTTACAGCAAAGCAAATCAATTTTAATACACAACAATTTATTATTATTATTAAAATAAAATCTAAACATTGTACTATTTTATATATTTTCAAATTTATCATAAGTGATGCATTAATCCAACACAACACTCAGTTGTTCGGAATTTCTCACTGATGATTTTCATAGTCGTGAGGACTTTATGCAAATCCAACCATACCTGATGTTAAAAATGCTAATCTTGATGAAATGGATGCAACTAAACATAGTAGACGGCAGGCCTCACGTATTTATATTAGGGTTTTTCTTTCCAGAGATGCCTTAATGAATAGTTTGGGGGGGCTCTATCACATTGATTTAAACGCGCCCACATATACCAACCTGTGAAATATTTTGTCACACGGGCGGTACAAAAAGCGCCAAATGATAACTCATCTGGTACGGGTCAAGCTAACCGCTGCTTCGGTTATTTGGCGAGAACACGTATGTAAAGGTGATTATAATTTATCGTGAAATATGTTAGCTTTCTTCAATTGTTTTAATTGTATCGGGAAGTGCTCACTTAATATTTAAATCTGGTGCCCCAACTTTTTTTTAAGTGAAGATGATATACTGCTTATGCATGCGTTGAATACACTTTTGAACATGACTGTGTGGTTCCCTTCTATGATAACAGCTTTCTCCTGATCGCTGGATATAGGATAAAAACAAAAGATCGCACATTAATCTGGCCAACAATTCAGGAAGTAATCATGCAAATGACCCATGTAAACGGAAAATCCAAACGCATCTATATTAAAAAAAAAAAAAGTCGTTTACGTGTTTTCCTGAACCAAGGGTGCAAACTCAATTCTTGATTCGAAAAAAAAAAAAATATGATAAAAGATAAAAAAAAGGTTTAGTGCTATAGAATCATAATTGGCGAGAGATGTGTTACTTTGGCAATAATTCTAAAATTATATTCTAATACATGAATAATATATATATATATATATATATATATATATATATATATATATATATATACTTCATTGTAATATTTGTTTTCAATATCCGAAGTTTTACGGAAACAAACATTTATAAATTAATGTCAGTGCAATATATATGAGCTTAATGGGGCACTTGCTCGTTTTTGTGACATAACAGAAACATTTCCATGAAAGTATATTTAAAATGAAAAAAATAACAGAGATACATTTCTATGAGTCATTCTGTTTATACTTGTTTATTTTTGAAAAAAAAACAAACGTGCAGCCATTGAATTATATGTGGTTTGCCATACTTATATATAAATTTGCACTATTCACATTTTGATATATTGTTTAATTTAAACGCGAAAAAAAAAACACAATAGGGGCGCTGAAAACGAACACAGTAAAACAATAGGTTGTAAAATGTTCTTATGCTTGTCAAAGGTAGAAGTAGATGTATTTGTAAGAAAATTGCGTTAAACTAACTTAAACCTAATACGGAAATGAGCGATGTAAAAAATGCAGAAAGTATTAACAAGTATTTAGATAATAAAAACGCGAAAAATCAATTGGGGCGTCGAAAAAGTACACAGTAAAACAATACGTTGTCAACAGGTCAAAGTTGATTTATTTGTAAGAAAATTGCGACAGTATACTTGTAATACAGAATAGTTGCAAACCATCCACATCCTCACTCTTCCCATATTAAATAATAATTTCTAAATAAAAACCTTAATATTTCAGTGCGCATATCAATATATGAGAAACTAGCGATTTGTGTTTATTTGTTTAGGCTGTTATGGGTTTATATTTATGTACACATGCCCAACCGGAAGTTGCAAACCGGATGTTCGGTTACAACCCTCGTTAAAAGGTCATTTGAGTTTTATAATCATATATATATATATATATATATATATATATATATATATATATATATATAAATATATATGTGTGTGTGTATATATAAATATATAAATATAGATATAGATATATATATATATAAATATATATATATAAATATATATAAATATAGAAATATATATATATATTAATATATATGTATATATATATATAAATATATAAATATATGTATAAATATATACACACACACACACACACACACATATATATATATATATATATATATATATATATATATATATATATATTTATATACACTTGTTATGGTAACAATTATGTCAGCCCAATTAAAATTGTTGAACACTGCACAGCTGAAATGAACGTCGTTCACTTAAACACGCCTGCGCATGTAATGTACTAATAAACATTAGGTCAATTTATTGGATTGATAAATAATTGTTTACATTGCAAAGATAGTCCCCGCAGTTTAAGTAAAGCTTCTTTCTTAGAATTGCACTCCTGTGGAACTCTCTACCGCTTGCCTGTTTCCCACCTGACTTCAAGTTGGATGTCTTCAAGTCCAATATAAACAAATTCATGATTAATCGCCTCCTTAAGTAATCACACTGAGTGGCTTCTGGGCCTTGATACGTGGTGGATTCCATGTAAAAAAAAAGAAGTTAGCTGTGTCGGTTTATTTCTTTCCAATGGAATCAGAGATCGCTTCCTAGTTAGTTTCGAATATCCCGAACGAAGGTATTCCTGACATCCTGCACTGATTAGTCCGGAAAGTATGAGATATTAGTGTATGCAGGTATTAAAAATATTATTCTTACAATGATTATGTTAGCTCCATTAAGGACTTTATAGTGTTATTTTCATTCGCTCACTCTGTTCGGACATCCCGGCATTTAAAATAAATGTTTAAATTTCCACGATCTTTCTGTCAGTTAAAATTGGCTGTGTGGGTTTCTTCGTTACTAATAAAGACAGGGATAGCTTCTTAGCCGGGTTGTAACCACCCGACCGGCAGTAACCGGGATAACCTGTAGGTAAATGTATGCGTATGTATATATGTGTATGTGTGCGTATCTTTATGTGTATATGTATATGTGTGTTTGTATCTGGGTATGTGTGTGTGGGTGCGTGTAAATTGCAACATTTTTCACAGTGTAAGAGAATATCATAAAAAATACACACCAATTAGTTAATTCACGTTGACTATGGCATATAACAAAACAAAATGTCTCCTTTATGCTAATGTTTATATTATACTTTATTTCCGCCGCTTTCCATCACTTTATGCTTCCGCTTTTTTATTGAAAGCTTCCAGTAAGCGATAATATTCCATTATGATTTAGTTTTTCTAGAACATTTAGATTTTTTTTTACACTTTCGATGATTTGTGCTGTCATATTTATCTTTTAATTCTTCACCGGTATTTGCAATTGTGATATTTATGGTTATTCTGTAGGGTACATATTATGGCCGATTTTTTCTTATTTCCCTATTATTTTCTGTGTAACACACACAGTTTACTGTAAAAATCATGTTGATATTTCATCTACAAACACATAAATCTGGACAGTTTGATTGAGACCATATTTCATTAAGTTTTTTACATATCCTTTCAGACAATAATCTCAATTTTATTATATAAACTAGGCACATAATGAGAAAACTTGCTCGGCAATTTTTTATTCCACTAGAACACAGTTATTTGTGTATCTTACACAATATTTAATATGATGCGAATCTATTCAACCGAATATTTAACATATTATCAATTATTAGACTCCTTTAAATAAATACAAGTTTTATAACCCCTAAATATGATAGAACATATATATACACATTCTTCAGTCTAATTTTATATTTAATACATGGTAAAATATAAGTTAACGTGATTATGTGTCATTGTAGCTTTATCTCACCTCATGTTACGTATGTATCGCTCAAATGAAATATGTTTAGTATAAAATTAAAACCTATCTATCATAAATTGTATTTGTGTTTTTGAATAGAGTCGTCCCGTTAAGCAAAGAGGGTTTTCTCCAAGATACTACCCCAGCGTCCCAAGGTGGTTATCTGTCATTGAGTGATATGAATGCTTTTGAATAATGAACACTAAGAATATCACATCCTATCAAAATTATATGTTGCTATACGCGGCTAATATCTATTAGGCAATCAGATATATTACATTGATATTTTCTGACTGTTTTCTATAGAACATATAATGTGATATATCCATATCAGTGCTTTCCTTCGTCAACCTCTAGATATAAAATATTAATAGCTTTTAAAGGATGTAAAAAAAAATTAAATTACTATCCTCATTCGACTTTCGGCTTACAATTTTGTATCGTTCCGAATCAAGTAGGAATTTTAATGAAAAAAGTAAAAATAAAAATAGCGGGGGCTGCTCGGACAATAGTAAACTCCTTCACAATTTGCTTTGTGGCGTGTTTCAAATTGCTTCTGTATATAAATATAAGCGATGTTTTATGCTTCCTATGAGAATAAAAATCTAAAAAAACTTTGCATGCTAGAATCTTTGCTTGGCATTATTCATGTACTTTGTGTTAGACTCTGAAAGAAACATGCAAACAATGTGCGTAAATATAATACATGCGTTATTAAATTTTATGTAAAAGTACTTTAAAAATGGTGGTAACTATCGAAAAATATGTCTTTTTACACAATAGTTCACTCGTTTATATAGTACCACCCCCGTTTTCGTATTTCTCAGCATTTACAGTTAAAAATGTAGAACCCTTTATTTTTGCACAATACTCATATGAAAAATTGTGCTTTTGACACCTATATAAAACTATCGTTCATCGCAGGCAAAAAATCGTTGAGAATAGTAAATACAATTTTATAAATAATAACGCAACACAATCGGTCGCATGTATTAACTGATCAATTCCCACGTTTTAATTGTTAACAGTTTTCAGTTTAAATAGGTGGCTTTACATTTAGAACAAACTGGGCATGTATGTGGATAAACAAATAAACAACACTAATATTAAAATGAACGAAGCGCTTGCTCACAGGTACAAATCCTGAATCAAGAACCTTCATGAAGGAAATAAGGCACAACGATTGCGCATTTCAGATGTCTTTCGGATCCAGTTACCAATATGAAGGGGGTGCATACATTCAAAATACAGGGGCAGGTCTACGATCTGATTGGATCTCTTCAGCTAACTGAAAATGAGGCACCTCGATTTCTTCAAGCTTATTTCATGTCAGACTACCTGAAAGAAGCTCAAAGAAGGAATTCATTTGCATTTACCTACAACAATGACAAAACCGAGTCTAACAGTCGAGTAAAATTGTTTTAGGACCTTCAAATTATGCTTCATGAACAAAACAACTGTATACAGAGCTTCAAATATGTCATAGAATTAACTCCTGCTGAGAATTTTGGCATTGCCATCGATGCAGTAAGCGACTATCCACTGAATATGCAGGTCGATTTAATACTCCTTCTTTTAAGGGAATCGCAATACTTCTTAGTAGTGACACCGGGATTTTCATTACAATCATTGATACCGGTTTCAAGACCTTTTCAATCAGTATGCTACTGACATATGTGCTAAAATGGAATCAGAACGCGACAGCTACACATATTTGAGGGATGATCTTAACAGACATGCAGATCCAAACAGTCTAGGCAAGCTTTGTATTCTCCCCTCCACATTTACTGGTGAACCCCGCTATATGCATGAAAGGACTCAGGATGCGATGGCAATTGTGAGGCACAATGGTAGGCCTGCTTTGTTTTTAACTTTTACTTGTAACCCAACTTGGAAGGAAGCCCGGATTGAACTTTTCAAGGTGAAAGCAATAACAAACTGTCATTATAGCTTAGCAAGTGTATTTCACTTGAAACTTAATAAATTGATGGCTCTGATAAAACTAGGGGAGATTTTTGGACCTGTCCGAGGAAACATGTATACAATCAAATGTCAGAAAATAGGTCTTAATCATTCTAATATTCTCATTTTGCTCCTGAATAAGTTTGAATGACATTGATAAAATCATCTCTGCAGAACTACCAGTTGGCATGGATTAAACATCGTAAAGAAGCATATAATTAATAGACCATGCGGCCCTGACTTTAGAATATACTTGCCGTGCGTTACAGACAACAGGATATGCACAAAAAAGGTATCCTGGCCAGTTTAATAGTGAGACACAGATTGGTACTGATGGATAGCCATTATACAGACAACGAAGACCCGAAGATGGTAGTTTCACTGTAACGGTCAGAGATTACGAGATCGACAACAGATGGGTCATCCCATACTGCCCATGTCTTATCAGCACGTTTGACGCCAACATAAATGTAGAATGTTGTGCTCTGTTCAATGTATGAAATATGTTTGTAAATACATAAATAAGGGGTCTGATCCCGCTTCCTTTGGTTTCCTGAACGACAATACAAGAGATGAAGTCTTACAATATTAGGTGGGGTATTACATTAGTAGTAATGCCGCATTTTGGCGAATATTTGGATTCCCTATCCATGATAGGTATCCAAAAATTCATCGTCTGGACATTCACCTTGAAAATGAGAACCGAGTGTACTACACCACGATAACCGCACAAAATATAGTACAATCACCTAGAAAGACAACTTTGACTGCTTTCTCCAGACTGTGTGAAGAGATGACTTCGCCAAAACTTTAATCTATTCTAAGATTCCTTCATACTACACATGAAATAAAACACTTTGGATTTACAGAACTATCGGTAGACGAGTGGAAGTTGCTGAAGGTATTAAATGGAATAATTGCCTAGGAAACGTATATAATCTACATCCAAATCAACACCAATGATTCTACCTCCGAATTCTGCTTCATGAAGTTCAAGTGTCAATAAGCTTTTAAGATAATCGTAAATTCGGTAATCGAGTTTGGACTACCGCCCGGGAAGCTTGTATGGCTGGAGGTTTACTTGACGAGTCCATTCGCTGGGAAGCCACATTAGTTGAAATCGCGGCCTCATATTCAGCTCGGAGACTTCGCAATCTATTTGTTAAGCTATTACATTTCTGCAGTGTTAGAAACGCATTTAACTTGGGGCTGAAATTTAGAAATAGCTTTTCCGAAGACATTTTGCATCAAGCCTTCCAGAGAGGCAACTTGTTTATTGTGATGAGTTTTACAATAGGGAGTTAATAATTATAGAGGGCAGACGTATTCTTATAGGTCGAAAGACCTTGCAATCATATGGTCTGCCACAAACTTAACGTACCGGCAATGAGCAAATTCCAACTCTTATACTTCAGGAAACATCTTATGATGTCGACTCTTTAACAACGTACACCAAGGAAATGATGTCTAAGCTACTTTCTGAGCAGCTGTTTGCTTTCAACACAGTTACCAACAACGTTTTCAGACGTGCTGGTGGAGTTTTATTTCTGGGTTCGCCTGGAGGCACCGGAAAACAGTTGTTACCAAATTAATATTGACCAAAGTTAAACAAGCTAAAACTATTCCCGTCTCTGTCGCGTCATCTGACATCGCTGCTATTCTTATTCCTGGTGGCAGAACAGCGTACTCAATGCTTAAAATACCACTAAACTAAATTTCAGCTCATACGACAGTTTGCGATATCACAAAAGATAATCCCAGAGCACAGCTCCTTAGACAAACACAAATTATCGTGTGGGACGAGTGCACCATGACTCATAAAGGCCTTTTTGAGGTTTTAGATGGAACTTTTCGGGATATAAGAGATTACCAACGATCCACGGGTGGTGTTACCCTTCTACTTCCAGGTGTGTTTCGCAAAAAACTACCTGTGGTCCGAAAGGGAACGAGTTTATCAGAACCTTCTGAAACTTGGCCACGAAAAAGTCCCATCAGATTCCAATGGCCACATGAAATTAACAATATATGTAGCCTTGTCAATACACTCGATGATCTTATAACATCAGTTTTCCCAAATCTGATTGACAATTCTCACAATCACGATTGGCTCTGTGAAAGAACTATATTGGTACGCATGAATTCAATTGTCAGAGCAATTAATCGACGTATGCTCGACAGTCTTCCTGGGGCGATTAAAATTTTTAAGAAAATTAGGCAAATATTGATCAGCTGCAATGTTAAATTCCCCATTGAATTCCTTAATAGTCTTCGTATTTCTGGTCTTCCCGATCCTGTTTTGGCCTTCAAGGTGGGATGTCCTGTCATTCTCCTAAGAAATATTACAGCAACGAAATTGTGCAATGCTACTAGACTTGTTGTCAATAGAATGTTCGCAAACATCATCGACGCTACAATAATTATTGGATGTGAAAAAGGAGAGGGTGTCTTGATACCTGAGGCGAAATTGACTACATCAAGAAGAGAAGTGCCCTACGTGTGCAGAAGAATACAGTTTCCTCTTCGGATTACATTTGACATGTCAATAAATAAATCCCAAGGGCATACATTGTCCGTTGCTGGAAAGCAATTGAGATAATCTTGCTTCTCTCATGGGCAATTGTGTGCTGGATGTTCTCGAGTGAGTAACAAAAATATTCTGTAATGCATTCATACCGAAACACAAAACAAAGAAAGTTGTATACACTGATGTTCTGTAAATTCTCAACACAAGGCCCGTGTATGGCTATATATTTTTATTGATGATTTTTCAATAGGGAACTGAAACATTAATTTTTACTTGCCTGTAGCATCCAATGCGTAGTTTCTACGCTGTCCATTAGGGTGTAAATTTACACCACAGTTTACTATAATAATTTATATCCTCCAAAAATTTAGGCAGTTTTCTTTGAAACAGAATATTAGAGTTACGAAAAATACGGATCAAAATGAGCATTTAAAAAGCATCAAAGAAATCACAAAACTAAAACTGGAAAAACTTTGAACTTTTAAAAAAGAAAACAGCCAAATATGTTTTATTTATTTAAAATAAGGCAAGTTTTTTTTAAATTAATTGTAATATTATAGGTAAATTCGTAACTTAAAATTTAACAAGTTAGATAATTTCCTCATTGAATTAATTAATAAAACAATTCAAAAGAACATTTTTTAAACCAAGTGTGTTTTTTAAGTAAACATTCGACGGTGATATTTCAAACAATAACAACTTCAAAAACGTTCTCTTAAAGCTTAATAAGCATTAAAATAAATGGAACCGATAACAAATCTCGAACTGGGAAAAAATTGAACAGCTTAAATTTAAAAAAATAACATTGAAAAATATACCAAACTATATCCAGACATTGGGGTACATATCTAAATAGATTTGGGTGGAAATTTGGCAACGAAGGGCTCAAATTTAACGATTTGATCTTTTAGAACTCTATCACACTCGTCCAGTAATGTTCACTCTAACAACTTGACATTTCATGCGTAGGTGACTTGGACCTGAATCGAACGCTTTAATTTCCGTTGAACCTCTTAAATCTAATGCTAAGGTGTCATAATTAGGGTCACAATTTAACATATTTTACCTTTGCTTTTTCTACAAAACTACAGGGTCTAATCACACGAAATTGGATAATTTTAGGTCAAAATTCTTAAGATATAAACTACTTGGATATGCGTCAAATTTTTTCATTTGTTTTGAGCCCCAAAAACATAATGGCTAAAGGGGGAAAATTGCGGTCAAATTTCCAAAGATTTGATACTTTTACCATCTCTACTGAACAAATGTTGTGTCCAACAATTGAAATCTCAAATAAGATGAATTGGACCAGGATCAAACTTTATATTTTGGTTTGAGTTCGAATATATAAATGTTAATGGGTCAAAATTAGGATCAAAGTTCAAAAATATTTTACCGTTGTGGTCTCTATTAAACTACTCGGTATAAACACTTTAACTTGACATAAAGCATAGTCAATATGAGATCAATCTTTTTAATTCGTTTTGAACCGAATATTTGGTTGCCAAAGGCCAAAGTTTGCGGATTTGTACCTTTATGTTCTTACTAAACTATTCTACATATTTTGGGCCTAAAATATGATTTTAACTTGCAGTGTATTCAGACATTGGGCTCGCTATCTAATAAGATATTGGGCGGAAAGTTCACAGACAAGGGGCCAAAGTTCAAAGATTTAACTTTTTAGAACTATATAACACTCTTTCACCAATTTTGGGTCTAAACAGTTGAAATTTTACATGTGGGTTTCCTGAACCTGGGTCAAACTTGTTCATTGGCATCGAGCGCAAAACTATAACTGATAAGAGAAAAAAATTGTGTCACGGTTCAAAATATCTCATTTTTACGTTTTCTACCAAATTACTATGCCAGTTTGGAGTGTAAAGCCTCAACATTTTATATACAGAGTAATCGGATGTAAGGAAACAAATTATTGGCTGTGACTTAGAGAAAATACTGCTAAAGGGTCCCGACCATCACTCGGGTGGATATGCTAGTAAAATCTAATTCGGAACAATTTATAAAAAAGCATTCGTCTTTACTTGCTAAATATCAAATCGCTTTATATGCATTATGTTACTAAGTTTAGAATAAATATATAACATAACACTTACAAGCAGGTGCATTAAACAAATGGCATAATTGAATGAATACATTTTAAACAATTGAAAATAGTAAGGTTGTATTATCAGAATTGTGTCATAGTATAGTACGGGGTTTAATTGTAATTCGATAATCCGTAGGATATAATCTGCTAAAAATCTGTATTGCGTTGTAAAATATATATCTTCTAATAAATTACACATAATGTATCTTTCCACGTTTTAGGCTTATATTTATTCTATTCGAAAATACGTAGAAAAAACTAACAATAAATCACAACTTTAGATGGAAAATATTTGGCCGAAGAAAATATCGCAAAATTTTAACGTGAGTTAATTCAATATATATATATATATATATATATATATATATATATATATATATATATATATATATATATATATATATATATATATATATACATTGGCTGGACAAAATAAAGGAAGCACCTTAAAATGTACAAAATATATTTTAATATGGTGTAAGTTCAGATTTTGCAGCAATTATAGCTTCAATGTTTAAGGTATTGATTCATTAAATTGTGAATTGTTTCCAAATGAATTTTATCCCATTCTTTAGCTAAAACATGCTACAATTCTTTTCGCGAAGACGTTGGCGGAAATCTTTTTTTTTATTTTACTTGAAAATTCAAAATCGTCCATAAATGCTTAATAATGTAAAGATATAAGGATTCAGGTGGCCATATAAGATGCTCAACTTGATTGGAATACTTTTTAGGGCAATTTTTAATAATTCTAGCTGTATAGATTAGGGCATTGAAAATCGGGGTTCCCTACGGAAAGAGTACTGAACTTGGTCAGCAAAATTCTTAAATAGCCTCGACTGTTAATTCTTCCATGACGGGTAATCATTGGTCTAGCGTTTTTCCAAGAAATAGAACCTATATATCATCACAGAAGCCCTGCCATGTTTTAGCGTTGGGAGATGCCAGCTTAGATAAAATGCTTCTTCCAGCTGTCTCAACACGCAGACGAGGAAATACGTAAAACGATGATTCGGCAGAGATAATCACATTTTCCACTGCTTGGTGGACAAAATGTAGATGTTTTGCAACCCTATACTCACATAAAACCATTTGTCTCTGAGAGCAGACGTGTTCTAGTTTAAACAGATCTCAGCGAAGAGTTTCTGTTAAGACTGGGCCCTGTAAATGTTTATTGAGATCTACAGTGATTTTAGGATCCCTACTTTTTGCCATATTCTCAATCTTGAGTTTTTTTTTCAGATATCTGCACATTTCGACCAGTTTTTATGAGGGCGTTTTTCCTTCTCATTAAACACCATACATTACTTCGAAGACAGTGCTGCTTTAAATGCACATAAATCGTTCAGTTGTTTTTACCCTAGCATCTGCAATATAAAGTCACACACTTTGGCCTCTTTGAAAGTCCGTAAATATTTCGATTTTTATAGAAAAAGCTCTTAGTATATTTAAATATCTGTAAAAAATATGTATTTTTATTAGGCATATAATATAACGCATAATAACAATAAAAAAATATATCAAGATTTTATTGTTTAAAATAGGTTCAAAGCTTGGTGCCAACAATGTTAGTTGTTTCTCTTATATTTTCCAACTACTGAATATATATATATATATATATATATATATATATATATATTCAGTAGTTGGAAAATATAAGAGAAACAACTAACATTGTTGGCACCAAGCTTTGAACCTATTTTAAACAATAAAATCTTGATATATTTTTTTATTGTTATATATATATATATATATATATATATATATATATATATATATATATATATATATATATACGTATGTACTATCTGACCGGCCTAGTAACGCGTTGCCGTGGCTGAGTCTGGTAGACGCAAGTATGGTATTGATTTGTATCGCACAGACCCACGCACACACGAACAACACGTAGACGCACACATACACGCAAACACAAACATCCACGTGCTACACACGCACACACAAAAATACACGCACACACATGCACCCGCACACAGAAACACACACGCACACTATGCAAATAGTACGAAGTAGACAGTTAGATTGTTTCACAATCACCTATCAGTATTATTTGGAGGAAATAAATTGCGAATTTCTGGTAATAATAATAGTGTAAAAGTCACGGCTATACTTTTTGCTTAATCCGTTTTATTTTTTGATTTAGCGTGTAAAGACAGGATTAAATCAATCGAACATTTTTAAAAAGAAAGATTTATCTTGCTTAAAACGACATGTATTATAAGGATGGGCCGTTATGCCAAAAGATAGTGTTTGATAACAACAGGTACGATCTATGTAAACATACATGAGTTATCAGTTCATCCTAAATGTGTAAGCAAACTAAACTTCAACATTAGGTTTAATGTACCAAAGTTAAATAATCCTTGAGTCGCAGTTGGTTATTAAGTTTGTTTCTAGGTTATTTTATTTTTAAAAAAATGTTTCTTGTAGAGATTCACACTATATTTGAAATTTGTTTTTGCAATAAGATTATGATTCTAGTGTGAGCGAATTGTCAGCTCCCAGCCAATCAGATTTGGCGGGATGTGAGCAAGAGTAATTTATTATTTTAAATTGGAAATAAAAATATCGTGGTATGTTTGAGTATATGAGCCGGTTTATGAGAGTGAAATCCTATATCTGTCGAAAGTGAAGAAATCCTCCTGGTAGTAAGTAAGAGGAACAATTATGAACTAATTTGTGTGTAGATAGGTTCTATGTTGAAGATGGTTCTTTAAGACCAAATGTAGGATTTTAATCTAACGACTAAATCTATATTACAAGGCGTTTTAAGTTACATAAGATAATGACGAACAGTGTAAGCATAAGACATTTGCATGTGACATCTGCTGTTGCATATTTACAGTACTTTATTACTGAGAGGAATTCAGCAATCAAAGGAATATATAGGAGTTTATCATATCTATATATATATATATATATCTATATATGTATACATATATATATATATACATATATATTGAGAAAAATAGAAACAAACGAATGAAATTATCAAAATAATCAACGTTTCGCCCTTATTTCAGAGGACATATTCAGGATATTGAAGTAAATATGCAAGAAAAGAAAAAGGCATAGATCATACGAAAAAGAGAAACAGTTTTTTATTCCTACCCATGTTGGGAAGGACAAAACATATGTGTGCGTATGGGAAGGTTGGGTTGTTCAATGTCTATATATACACTTTTAAAAATGCGTTAAATAAATATGTACATTTCTTTTTCAATATCCTGAGGATGTCCTCTGAAATAAGGACGGAACGTTGATTATTTATAATTTCATTCGTTTTTTCTATTTTTCTCAAAACGTAACGTAAACCTCCGCTGGTATTTTTATTTTTAATTTTTATACACACACACACACACACACACACGTATATATATATATATATATATATATATATATATATATATATATATATATATATATATATACTAGACTACCCTTGACCCGTGTGGTAAGTATGTTATATTAGCTATGGAATTAATGTATGAGCGTTATACTTGTGACGTAAAGAAAATAGTTTTTGGGACATAACGGAAACATTTCTATGAAATTATATTAAAAGTGAAAAAAAAAGAATATACAGAGATTTCTATGAGTCATTGTGTTCATAATAGTTTATTTTTGAAAAAAAAACTTACATCCATTGAACTGTAAGTGTCTTGCCATACTCATAGATAAATCTTCACTATTCAACGTTTGATATATCGTTTAACTTAAACGCGAAAAAAAAAAACAATTGTGACGCTGAAAACGTACACAGTAAAACAATACGTTGTAAAAGGCGCTTATTGTTGGCAAAGGTTAAAGTAGATGTATTTGTAAAGAAAATTTCGTTAAAATAACTTAAACGTAATACGGAAATGAACGATGTAAAAAAAATGCAGAAAATATTAATAATTATTTAGATGATTTAACCGCGAAAGAAAAACAATTGGGACGCTGAAAACGTACAAAGTAAATGAATACGTTGTCAACGGGTCAAAGTTGATTTGTTTGTAAGAAAATTGCGACAGTATACTTGTAATACAGACTAGTTGCAAAACATCCTCACCCTTCGCATATTAAACAATAATTTATAAATAATAACGTAAATATGTCAATGCACAGGTGAAATTCTGCAACAGTAGCAATGTGTGTTTATTTGTTTACGCAGTTATGGGATTTATCTTTATGTACACATGCGCAACGGGAAGTCGTAAATCTGATGTTGGGTTAAAACACTCGTTACAAGGTCATTTGAGTTTATAATTACACACACACACACACATACACACACACACATATATATATATTATATAATGTGCAATATATTATTATTCCATAGTGAATTGCCCCTATAATAACAAATACGTAATCTCCATGAAATGAAATATATTTAAGCATATTTTTCTATGGGTAAGGCCAGTTGGTCTCCTCTAGCAATTTAAATTAAAGAATTTCTTGTATGCCCTAGCATGAAAATCGAATTGTGTGTAATATAAAATAAAGAGCACAACTAAAAACATCCTTACGTCAAATCCAATACAGATTACGTAAATAAAATTAAAGTGGAACAATCACAAGGAATAGGTATAGTAATGTGTTTATCAACAGAGCCAAGTTAATAAAATATATACGTGTACGCGTTATTTCTCGACGCTTATGGGACTTTTTTTATTAAATATGTATCCAAAAAGTAATGTCAGCAATTCACAGGAAAAGATATCGTAAGACTCAGTTTTCTCGAACAGAATTCTAAGACGAACGTAATATTTTCCAGAAAAAAGCAAGTGTTACAAGTATAGTGGCATTAACCACTTTGTTTTCTTTTTCCACGTATTTCCGTGAATCATTTGCAGCCGCATCTTTGATTTATATTAAAAAAAACGATTCGTATGATATTATTAAACCGCACTTCTTCTAATCTGATATAGTCCTATTATTCGAGTTTAATCCATTTAATGTATTATGTAGTTCTTGAGGATTATATAATAATATATTTGAATATATTTGCACACACACACATACATACACCCCCGCATATATATATATATATATATATATATATATATATATATATATATATATATATATATATATATACAGTCCCGAACATACGCTGATGATCGGGTCCAGGCGGTGGTGCCCTAAACACCTTCAGGACCAGAACTTGGATATTCCTGAGACTTTAATTCCATTGACGCCCATATTCGCATCAGTCCTCATTGGGTGTCCGTTTGCCTTCTTAGACTATCGCCGGTCTTTTTATAATCGAAATGCACACTGATGGTAAAATGTGTATTTCATTACATATCAAGTAATGTCGGTGCTTGAAGATTTTTAAGTGAGGAAAGAGTTTGCACCGAGACAATCCCACTCTCTGAACAACTGCAACATTGAACCAAAAAAGAAGAGCACGTCAACACTATTGGATGAGGCAGTTGCCGCAGGTTTTATATCAGAGTTTTCCTTCTCCAAGAGGTTGCCCTCTCCACCAATCACACCATTTGATTAATGATTGGGAGTGAGTTTGCTGGGCGCGAGAGCATATTCAACACGCTGGTGTGTAATGTATGCCGCAGTTTACAGGGCCTAAGCTCCTATGGAGGTTGTTGTTAGCGTTGCCTCACTCTTAGCCTTATATATATATATATATATATATATATATATATATATATATATATATATATATATATATATATATATATATATATACTAGCAGGGGTGCCCGGCGTTGCTCGGGTGTTTGGAGGTGTATGCTGTGCAAAAAAAAGCAAAAAAAAACAAAAAAAATGGTTAATTTTTTAAAACATTGACCCCTATTATGACCCCTTAAAATTTATAGTTTCGGGCTCAAATCACTTTATTAAGTTAGATCCAGGTTCAAGGAACCTATCCAAAATTGTCGGAGGAGTTTGGTAGAGTTCTTAAAGGTCAAATCGTTGAAATTTGACCCCATAACAGCCAAATTTCTGGCTGACACCCGTCACATCGATTTTCCCAAATCTCAGTACCCGGTATTTCAAATTTCAAGTCTATAGATTAAAAATTGACAGAATTATTGCGTAGGGAAATGTACACAGACAGACACACACACAGACACACAGACAGACAGACAGACAGACAGACACGTTCACTTTTATATATATATATATATATATATATATATATATAAATACATACATGCATACACACAGACACCTTCATGTAATCACATACATACATGAATGAAGATATAATTTTATTGGTACATAGTCAGTGTTTACCTACACTCTGCTAAGAACAGATTATGCTAGGTAGTAAGCTATGAAAAAATATATGGCAATTAAGCTACACAGAGTATACCGCGCCTCGTTCTAGCTTGGAATTTGTAAGGCCTACACCTTACAAATTATTACAAAAGGCTCTCTCTACCGTGCTAGAAAACTACTAACACCCGAAAGTATCCTGTACCTCTATAAGGCCACCATTCGCCCATGTATGGAGTATTGCTGCCACATCTGGGCTGGTGCATCTGCTACTAGTCTCTCGCTCCTTGACAAGGTTCAAAAGAGAGTCGTAACCTGATAGGCCCTGAACTGGCATCTAAGCTTCAGCCTCTGTCCCATCGACGAAATGTTGCATCCCTCTGCCTTTTCTACAAGTATTTTAGTGGCGAATGCTCTGATGAACTGCAATCACTTGTGCCCCCACGACGCGAGCACCCTCGACAAACCCGACAGGCTACTAGATCCCACCCCCACACTGTAGAGGTCCCTAGATGTAAAAGATCTTTTTACTCCAATAGTTTCTTCCCCAGAACCGCAAGACTCTGGAATTCCATTCCAGGTCCCTGCTTCCCCAACAGTACTGACGTGCAGAAGTTCAAGTGTAACGTGAACCGACACCTTGCTGCCCAAATCCCTACATAGTACCCCAGTAGTTGTTGCCCCTGATAGTAGCCCCCTACACCAAAGTGGCAGTTTGCCTTGTTTGGGGTGAAAATGTAATAAAAAAAAAAAAAAAAAAAATACATATTTAATGACGTTCTCTCTCTCTCTCTCTCTCTCTCTCTATATATATATATATATATATATATATATATATATATATATATAAATATATAAATATATATATATATATATATATATATATATATATATATATATATATATATACTAGCAAAACTGCACGTCGTTTACTGGGTTCCAAAACAGCGTACAGAAAATGGACTCTGATTAATGAAAGTATGATAGGTTATGAAAAGGAAGTGGGGTAAGAGATAGCTTCGAATTTGGGGGTGTCAAAACCAATGCAAAATACGTTGAAAGTAAAAATAAAATAGATAAACCCCATAATTTATTATACCATACCTGTGTACACTGAAACACTTATCACAATATTCCGTGGATTTATATTAAAAAACCGTGTTAAACTTTCTGACATATTTCCATTCTATGGAGGTCAGGTGCGAACAAACGCCCCATAGTTTTATTATACCATTTTTCTTCAAACTGAAAGATAATTATCAAATTATACTTACGCAGATAGATATAAAAAGTTTTTATTAAAGCTTGTGCCTATTTCCGTTCTATAGAGGTCAGGCGCGAACGCAGACCCCTCAATGTTATTATACCATCCCTATTAAAGTCAAAACATACTTATCAAAGTATCATTATGTACATCTATATCAAAAACACTTGTAAACTTTTTTTATACATTTTTTGCTCCCATACTTTATGGACCAGGCGCATACGCAGACCCCACAATTTTAATGAATCATCATTATGCCAGATCAAATATACCCATGCCTGTATCCTGATACATCTTCTATCATTATATGGGATCAGTTTTCTATAATAGTCAACCATATAGGAGCCTATTCGTGATCAGACACACTCACAATCTTTCAACTTTATATTATATATATATATATATATATATATATATATATATATATATATATATGGGGGGGCATGAATACAATATTCAAAGATGGTATGAAAAAGGCTGAGTTTTTATGTCTGCCAAGAAGAAGGAATGAAAAAAACGTTTTTTATTGAAACGTCGTTCCTCCTTTTTTAATTAGTAAGAAGTAGATATAAATGTTCAAATGATTAGTGTTTACCGCTGATGTCTTGAACTCGAGAGAGAGAAAGAGAGAGAGAGAGTGAGAGAAAGATACATGCATATATATATACATATATATATACACATATGCATATATATATATATATATATGACGTAACTCAATAAAAAATGTTTTTTTAAATTTATTTTAGTCTTTATGAAATATAATACACAATTTATCGAGTATGCAATTCCTTTGAACGGATTGAATGTTGCTATGTCTTCTGATGAGTTAAGGGCATAATAAATTCACTGATTGATATAATAATTAAGTGATAGATTTTGCGCTAAAAAAACAGCAGATACTCTAAACAATTGAATAAGTAAACTGAATTAAAAGAATAAATTATAAATGGTCATCATGAATTTCGGAATATACCTTTTTGCTTTTTTCTATATTGCTCTGTAACTATATTGAGCTGCTTAAATAAGATTGATATATATGTATATATATATATATATATATATATATTATAAGAAAATATATTCTTACAGAAATATATACAAGCATGTATATATATATATATATATATATATATATATATATATATATATATATATATTTTAAGAGGTAAATAACGATCAATGATTACATCAATTAATCGACTCAAGTCTCAACATTAGAGAAAACACAATGTTGATTGAGAAAATCCTCCTTAACCCTCCAAATGGCTTTATTACAGAAAATTAAACGAAAACCGATGCCGAATTTCAAGGAAAAAGTTAATACGTAATCACTTTGCAAATAATATTAATGAAATCGTATTTTATGTACAGGGTGAAGAAAATGTAGAATAGCGTCTGGTATAATGAGGGTGGGGTAAGAGGGTTTAATTGTGTAGATGTTACAGTAATTAGTGTTATGTGGTAGATGGCTGTACCGGGGGTATGGTTTGTCAGATTAAAAATCTTGTCTGGAGCATGATTTAAAAAGTGCATACTTGCTAAGAACGTTGGATTTATAATGACGACAGTCTATGGCAGTTTTGTGTTTCCTATTAAGTAATTTATATCTATCTGTAAAATCAGAGATGAAAAGTTTTTTTTTTAGGCAAATGGACATCGAGAATTTAAACATTTATATATGCTAGCCTTTTTAGTTATTTCCCAAGTAATGGGTGTGTGGTGTTATTTTGGATTACATGCAGGTAGTGTTAAGTAAGTAGGGTTTTGTTACGATTGCGGGGTGTTGTAAAAGAGCACTTATGTACTATAAATCTGTATTTAGAATGGGTGCCGGACAGGGAAATATAATATTTTTTGTCGTTTGGGTTTACTGTAAAAGCAACTGAAGCTTTATATACTACTTCTGTTAGCAGACACTGTTGAATAACTATGTATTCCGATGTGTTTGTGCAATTACGATTAGTGTTGTTAGTGTTGTTTGAAATGTTATCCATGCCAAGCATCTTCCTATTATGTTTCTTACTTGTTTTTCAAAGTTATCTTACAGCTGTAGCGAACTTTAATTGTGATTTTGTGTAGCGAGTGATTAAGTGGTAAGTGGGTGTTTATGACTTGAAAAAAAATTACCTAGTTTGGTTTGGACAATTATATTGAAGGGGAAGGGAGAGAATATTTTTTTAGACTTATTTTTCTTTTTTAATGTTTTCTTTATTTGAAGAAATCGGTTTAGTGTAATTAATAGTGGGGTTTGGGTATCCACTTTTCCTGAGATTATTTTCATGGAAGAGTTTATGTTTATTTAATATTTCATGTTTAGGTGAATTTGTGTTGTTTTTTTTTAATTGGGGGATATGTTTAATGATATGTTTTGTGTGTAGTGATTCGAGGTGTATATAAAGTGGGTAAGTATTATCTTTGGCGTATGGATCATATGAGTTATTCGAGATGTTGAGAGTTATATCGAGATTGTTGACAGTTTTTACGTTAGACTTGATATCTACTTTTAGGCATATTCTATTAATTTCATTAGTTATTTTTTTATTTTTTCACATTTAGAGCCATTGAAATTTTGGACTAGGATAAGGCCAGCGTCTCTATATAGTCCCATGATTTTGTTATTTAAATGTTTTATGAGATTGTATAGAATAAAGAGGCAAATTAGATAAATTGCTTATTGCTGAGTCTAAGAACGTATTTTTACGTCAAATGATCCGGATTTATTCATATTAATCGATTGGTTGTTTTGAATGATTAATACTGTTTACCTAGATGTATATAAATATTATATATATATATATATATATTGTCTGTAATTATTTAAATTCTTAAAAGTAATAGTTAAATGTCATTTTAGGAACTGAGTTATTTTCGTTGGAAACTATAAAGGACTGTCACTTAACTCATGCGCGTAGATCGAGGTGTTAAAATCATTTGATCACTTGAGGCAACTGTAATGACGTTTACACTTCATGAATTGTTGGTTGAACTATATTCTCGCTGCGGTTCACACCGACCGATTGTTCTGTGCTTGGTAATGGAGCTACCATGGCTCCTGTGCCGATTTCGTGTCCCCCGTTCGGCGGTAACCATGAATATCTGCACAGATGATTTCCGAATGTATGACACCCTAGAGCTATTTATGTTTTATAGTACTTATGCCTATGAAACTAATAGGCACTTTCGTTTTGCGGAGATAAATTTTGCTGTTTGTGAAATGTGATCTGGTTTTACTTTTAAAATTAGATAATTGTTTTTTCTATGTACTGAATATTTCTAAAGAAGCATTAATAGAAACTGTTAATCGTTTCATCCTGTACATATTCGCGTGTTATCGTTCCTGGAAGTAATTCAAGATTCCTGATTACATGGAGGAAACAAGTATCGCTCGCATTAAAAAGATAGGCTCAAAAAATAAAGGACAACCGCCGGCAACCTTGTAATTGAACGAATATTTCTTTCATTTATTTATTTCCTCGTGTGGCAATTTACCTGAGAAAATAATACAACGTGTACGTTTATACAGAAAGTAGTAGATTTAGTTTGCCTTGTTTCAATTGTCGTAACGTGTTGGTACTAAGTTCAATTCATTGTGTATTTTACACATTTTGTTCACTAAAATAAATAATTATTTATCTGAGAAATAAATTTTATAGTATTTTCTTACTATTGTCTATTCTTTTCGGTTTCTGGTCCAAGAGAATATCATATTTTCTCTTTAACATTTATTCTTGTCGTACTTAGCGTGTTTTCTTCTTCTTTGACGTGCAGTCCGTCTATCAGGGTAATAATTATTTAATCGGATTCAAATCGGACGTATTTTTTCTTGTGTGAATACTCGCTTTAGCCAATAAAATAAAATATACTATGATTTACTACCTGTATTTGTGTGCGTTTTTTCCCAATGCTAATGCATTTGTACCTATGAAGTATTAGTCATACATGCTTTGTAAAACCATACTTTTTCCAAATCACTTGCATTTATAGAGATGAAAAATGTTTAGTATTCACTGAAAACATTGAATCATTGATTCAGTAATAGTAAATCTCAATGCAATTGTTTATGAGTATTGTTTTAACTCGGAGTGACGTTGGTTATCGCTTCTTTAATAGCAAGTTTAAGCTTTTGACGACGTCTTTGTAAAATCCTGTTTTATCAAACATTGTTGTCCTTCTTTTTCGGTGTGTTTTTCCCCGTAATTGTGGATTTAAGAGATCGAATGGCGTTTGTTATACCCAAATGTTGACATGTAGTTTTTCCTGTCCGTCACCGAACTTTTGAAAATAAATAATTTAAAAAAATTATGATGCGCTTATTAGGTATAAAATATGTATTCGTTTTCGCTTTAAATAGTTGATGTGTATATAGAAATTCTATAAGTGTTATTTTTTATACGATGTATCTTCTTTTTTCTTCGGTTTACTCTAATCGCAAGATTTCCCCTTAATTGGATTCGTTCTGGCTGTTCATAGTTCACCTTCAATAGCATTTTCTATTAAGTTTTTCTGTGATGAAACCGTTTTGTCTTTGCAATATTAGTTTAGAAGTTCAAGACGTAGTAGTATTGCATATTTTCAGGTTACCTCATTTTTAACCGTGTCGTAGTTTTCTATTTTTCTCAAGCGATTTTCTTGCATTTATTATCTCAAATTTTGCCATGTCCATTGTGTCGACAGATTGTACATTGTTAGTTTTCTTGTGTCTGCTCTATCTTTGATATAGTTCATTTAATTTGATCTCGTTTTTTATATATTTATCTATTTGCATAATATTGTTCTCTCGTTAGGTGTGCTTAAATATTTATTTTCGTTTTTTTTTACAATGTCCTTTTAATTTGTGAGTTTCGTCTTTTTGTTTAATTGTTATGAATACTGTTTATCTTCTAATTTGCTTATTTATAGCCAAATTCTTTTCCTCTCTTTATTGTTTATATGTACAGTATATCTTGCTGTAATAACTAACCTATTTTTCTCATTTGTTTGTGTCTTTCAAACGGTCTTCTATACTCACTAATTCTCTTTCCTCATCTTCTCTTACGGAAGAGTTGGTCAGCATTTTATTTGTGTTCATTGCATTGTACATACTCGTAAGTTTCTGTTCTTCTGGTCGAAATGTTCTATAAGTCTTTAGTCCAAGCTATACATATCTTTACTAACGCTAAGTTAAGAAATACATAACATTAAAAAAACGTACCAGACACATGCATTATGCCACTTATTAGACTATACATAAATGCATTGATTCTTTGGTGCTATTTATGGACGCCTCTGTTCCGTCTTGGAGGACAAAGCATACCCCCTGTAGGAGCAGGTGCGCGTGTAATTACTTGATAATACTAAATAAACCATCTCTTTAATCGGCATTGCTTGAGCCAAGTGTTTAGGAGAAGTCGCGAAGGACGGGAAACAATGCTGAGATGAACGGAGATCACATAAAGCACCTGGAAGTTCCAAATGATCATCCATCTGATACTGGCCTGGCTAATCGTTGCTTCCGGTTATCTGACAGGAACCGATGGGTCTAACGTGATTATGCCGTAAGTGAGGTTAGTAAATTATACCCATGAAAACAATTAGTTAAATATTAACAAAAGCGTTTTATTTTATTTTTTTCTAAAACCTAATTACTATAACATTACGTTTGAGAATACTGTTATATATTTAGATGTTTTATATTAAACTTGTTTAATATAAAAAAAGAATATATGAACATAACGTATTAATTTGAGTTATTATTATTAATGTTATTATTATTATTATTATTATTATTATTATTATTATTATTATTATTATTATTATTATTATTATTATTATTCGTACTTGTGTTATTAACTGTGACGTTAAATTCACGGTGTGTGTAAACTCTAAACTTCTCCCAAGTGCATTTTATCGAATCTTATATTTTAAACATTTGCATCAGTACGAAATTTTAAATCAAACCTTTTGTTTGTTCCACATTGCTACTTATATCTAGTGTCATAATAAATATGGTTAAAACAGTTTGTACTTTTAATCTGAGTATCGCCCGTTTCATGATTGAAGTATCACGCTCAATAAGATTTTGAGATCCATCTCTTTATTACTTACCAATTATATCCATCAGTGATAAATTTAGAAAAGAAAACTTGTAAGACATATAAAGTGTATGCACATTATTAATCGTAATATTAATATTTTGAAGCACATTTTAAAAATCTGAATTACATATGTGTGTATATATATATGTATACATATATTAATATATATATTTATATATATATATACATGTATGCATATATATGCGTATATACACACCCATATATATATATACATATATATGTATGCATATATATGTACATATATATATCAGTATATACTGTATTTGATAAATTTATTCACACACTTTAAAATACGGCATGCTAAGAATAGGCAAGAATTGAGACTATGTATTGATGTACTTTAAATTGCATACAGATATGTCGTCATTTTTATGTTCTATATCATTAATATCTGTATATAATAAGATAATATAATATTTTTATTCAAACTAGGTGTTTTAACTTTGTAATATTTGAAAGTTGTCTTAGGCAGCCTACTTCTCTCCATAAACCAGACTTTCTCCATATCTCTTAATAGCTTGGTGTATAACCATTATCTCTTACTGTTGAGAGATGATGCTCTATCCTGTCGAGTGTATAGAAGACAAAACAGCCCAACAATTTCAAGTTTTTTTTAAATTTCTATCAGCTTCGATATTCCCTTGCCTTTCTTTTAATACTTATCTGTCGTTTTACTTGTACTGGTGTCCGAATAAATCTCAACAATACCAGGTGCTTTCCATGCTCGTTTAGCTCAACTAATCCCGCATCATATTTATAATACACAATTCTTTTCGATACATCGCAACTGTCAAAACCAGAGGAGAGTACAACAATAGTTCGTTGTGCAACATTTTTTGATACATTTTATATTATAGTATTCTACTTATATATCCAGTCTATATCGTTTAGTTATATTCAGTTTTTAGTCTTGTATTTTTTTAATAACTAATAGTTTACGAAGTTCGATTCTATTTGAAATTACGTTTGGTCAGTCCGTAGTCAGAGACTCTGACTTTCTAGGTTGTTCCTTGAAATTTTATTTTGTTACTGTATACTTTGTTACTTTTTCTCTGTTGGTTAAAATTCTTCATTTATGTGACTCTGGGTGGGTGTACGAGAGAGGCAACGTAAGTATGTGGTTATCATAACCACGAATAAATCAACACGCAGTAACGAATGAATAAAATGAAGAGAATCTGAAACTTATATCGATTTATAGTCGTGGAAAATACAGTTCATAAAGGTTATAATGCTTTTAATGGACTCTTGTTTCATCGGGAATTGCATTTAAGTCCCATCAGGTTGAGAATGCCCCTGTTTTAAGGGGGCCCTTACAGTCTCTTGAGTAAGACGTTATGTAATCATGCAGTTTTCCTTCTTCGTATTTATCGCATCGCTTTTCCTCTGCTCATCGCAATATATAAAAATTATGTATGGTTTCTTATAATTTGTTTACACGGTCTAGAAGGGGGTATACTTGTTCAGCATTTATATATTCGTATCTTTATACACTTTCAGGCGTATTTCCTTACTTATTTCACACTAGCATTTTGAAGTGTATAGACGTAACCTAATACATCACGATAATATATTATTCTTTTATATAAATGTTGTGGCGGAATGACCCTCTAAATGGACTGTTCTATTCATTATATAAACCATGGACATTTTTATCCCAGGTGTGGATTAAACACCGGAGCGACCCGCGCCTGCTCGGTAACGTTTACTACTCTTTTCAGTTGCAACTTTTTTACGATGTTGTTTCAGTAAAATTGTTTAAACTCTATTCCGTTGTTCTGTTTTCCTTGTGGCGTATTGCAAGCTATAACAATAAATAAATTACCAACACCGCCTATAGAATGTTATGCTATAATATATATATATACATATATATATATATATATATATATATATATATATATATATATTTATATATAGGTGTGTGTGAGTATGTGTGTGTTTGCGTGCGCATGTGTGTGTGTGTGTCTGCGCGCGTGTATGCATAAATTCTCCTTACTAATTATATAACGTTCATCCTTCTTAGATAAATTTGAATTATGTATAACTAGCATTTCAGCGCGGCGTTGCCCGGGTGTTTGTAGGTGTGTGTTCAGAAAAATAATGGTAGTAGGAATGCAGGATCGAAACCGTACTGCAAAGTAGGAAAAGAACGGGCAAAAACACGGCCACCGCAAAACCGGAAGTGTCGTAGGTGTTAATTAAGGCTAGACAATCGAAAGGAGAGGATGACTTTCAAAAATATCGCCGAAAAAAGCGAGCCCACCCTGTAGAAAAGTGCCCAGTTAAAGGTGAAGATATTAATGTTTTAGCCAAGTTTTCGATATTTGTCGTCTGAAAGACGAACTTGATACTGATCTTGGCAAAATCTGTCGCCTCTGTCCGAAGTTTTAGGCAGACATGCAAACACACGTACACACGTACACTTATATATTTGTAACTAAAGCTTTTCGACCCAAACCGACTAGAAGCTTGCCCTATCTCTGAATACTCTTTATGTAGAATTTCACATGTTTAAACCAGGAATTGTCTGAGTAATTTGGTAGATCCCGCAAAGGTCATTTTTTATGTACTTTGACCCTTATTATGTACTTAAGAGTTATTGGTTTGAGCTCAAATTAAGTTATTAAGTTGGATCCGTGACAATGACACCTATATCTAAAATTTAAAGTGGTCAGAGCCAAAATTGGCGGAGGAATTGGGTAGAGTTTTCAAAGGTCAAATCGTGTAACTTTGACTCCTTAACAGAAAAATTTCTTGCCGAGAATGGATTACAAAAATGTTCCCAATTTTCATACCGTGTATATCAAATTTCGAGTCTGTAGACTTAAAATTGACAGAGTTATGTCGTAAGGAAATGTACACAGACACACAGACCGACACATAGGCATGTACAAAGACACGTTTACTTTCATAGATAGATATAGATTTGTTTAATTCCATATTTTATTATACTATTTTGCAAACTTTGATTAACTTATGTCACTTTATTTTTTGCCGTTCTAGAAATCATAATTTGTTTTCTATAACCAGATGTTTAACGTAAAGGTGACAATATCTATGCCAATATATTTACATTACAACCACAGCAGACTTAATCCAACAACGGGGCATGAATGATTACTTATACACTGAGTTCGTTAAAAATCAAATGCTTCTATGTTAAGAAGATTCAATGACGATCAGCTCATTGTTTTCAAGTAGTAAACGTAGAACGCAATGCACTGTACATAATCTATTCTTAAATGTGTTATATTCAAAACTCCGGTAAATATGCTAATTAAATTCGTTAAGTTCGTATCAAATTCAATGGAGGAAAATTATTCCTAATAGCTAGATTTTGCATTTGACACTATGCTAGATGAACATATCTGCGAATGACTGTAGTCTGTGTGTGTATATATATATATATATATATATATATATATATATATATATATATATATATATATGTGTGTATATATATATGTATATATATATTTACATATAAATATATATATTGTGTGTGTGCAATGCACACAGGGTGATGTGACGCGCAAGTGTGTTAGCTATAAGCTAGCGTCTTGGCTTACTCACCATCTCGCTCTCAGCAACCACCACTGGCTAGCCTTGCACGTAACGAGAAGCCGAGTGCGTAAGTCTTCTCCTGCCAGTACACAGCCTGTCCATCATCAAGACCTCTGCTGTGCCTCCTCCTGGTCACACACGGTAACTGGTTGTCATGCGACTCCAGGCTGAATCAGTAGAGGATCTCGGAACAGTAGGGAGTCCCAGAGGGACTGTGCTACGGCCCACCGACGTGTGGACATGCCCTGACACATTACCAATCCCTATCCCAGCCATGGATCAAATGACCTCACTGCCTTGTGAGAGCCATGGAAATGGATAAGGCTAGGGGAGCAACCCGTACAAAAACGACGGAGTGGGCCCCCTTAGGCGGTTGGACGACATACTTGCCTCCCTTCGGCAGCTCCTGCACCTTGTCCGTCCCCAGCCGTCTCGACTATGTCTTGCCGTTGGAATTGGGCGGGTCAGGACGAGAGCGTGAGGTTGATGCAGCACAAGTCCCCTTCGCTATAATCCAAATTAAGCGCAAGTCAGTGTGTCAAACATTGCGTCAACACCAAACCCTGTGGCGATGGGCGAGCGGCAAAGCAACAGGTGTGGAAATCACTGGGAGCTGTAGCTGCAAACCTGCACACAGGCGGCCCAGAAACTGGTCGTACTCGACTCGACCGAAGCAGTGAGGGGGTGCAGGCAACTGGCTGGCCGAGCGAACAGTCCTTTTCAGGATTACTCTGCTCACCTCCATAGCATGAGGACGGGCGATAAAAGGAACCCTAAACATAGCTGCTTCACCATCACCCCTGGCCAGCATACCGCGGCTGGCGGGGTTTCTCTCACAGCGGTCGAGACATGAGAAATAAAGGGTTGGTGCTTACCTTAGCATCCTGGAATGTTCGTACTTTGCTCGACAACACCAGAGCTGACCGACCCGAGGGAAGAACTGCTCTTGTAGCAAGGGAGCTTGCCCGCTATAAGGTAGACATCGCAGCCCTAAGTGAGACTCGCCTCGACAAGGGTCAACTCACAGAGTCAGATGGCGGCTACACCTTTTTCTGGAGTGGACGCAGCAGCGAGGAGCGCAGAGAGGCTGACGTAGGCTTCGCCATCAAGACTGAGCACGTAAGAAAGTTGTTCTGTATCCCGGACGGCATTAATGACCGGCTGATGAAGATGCAACTCCCGCTCAGCAAAGGAAGAACCGCCACACTGATCAGCGCCTACGCACCAACCATGACTAACCCCAAAGATACCAAGGACCAGTTCTATGAAGATCTGGAAAGCCTCATCTCCGCTGCTCCGCAGAGAGAGAAGCTTATCGTCCTCGGCGACTTCAATGCCCGCGTTGGCACGGACCATTCCACTTGGGACCGGGTCCTTGGCCACCATGGAGTGCGCAAGTACAATAGCAACGGGCGGCACACGACCTTTCCATCACAAACACCATGTTCCACCTACCCACCCGTAGCAAGACGTCTTAGATGCACCCATGCTCCCACCACTGGCATCCGATCGACTACGTCATCATCAGGGCAAGGAACAGCAGAAATATAAGTTTGACCAAGGTTGTGTGTGGTGCCGACTGTTGGACAGACCACCGCCTGATGATATCCAAAATATGCCTCTACATCCAAACCAAGAGGCGGCCTCAGGGCCAGAAAGTCACAAATCGCCTTGACGTGGAGAAACTGAAAATTCCAGATGTCATCCATGAGCTACAGGAAGCAATCAACGACAAGCTATCTGTCCCCCTTACCATCTCGGGCACTATTGAAGATAAGTGGGCACGCCTCAGAGACTTCACATACTCCATCGCTCTCGAAATCATTGGACCCAAGAAAAAGATTCACCTGGACTGCTTTGATGAAAATGACTCTGAGATTCAACCCTTCCTGTAGGAGAAACACCAACTTCTCCGTGCACATCAGAGTGACCCGAAGTGCTTCACAAAGAAAGCTGCCTTCATCAACATCCGCAGCAAGGTTCAGGCCAGACTCTGCTCCATGCAGAATGCGTGGCTCAGCGCCAAAACAGATGAGATCCGGGAGCATGCCGATAGTTATGATTTGAGGAAGTTTTACGATGCGCTGAGAGTTGTCCACGGTCCCCAGTCCTCTAGCTCCTCCTCCCTGCTTAGCTCCGATGGAACAACTCTATTGAATGACAAAAAGCAGATCTTTGATAGATGGGCAGAGCACTTTAACTGCATGCTAAACCGGCCATCTTCCATCAACGATGAATCCATCGACCGACTACGCCAGGAGCCTATCAACGAGGAGCTGAACATCCCACCCTCGTCAGAGGAAGTAATGAAACCCATCAAGCAACTTTCCTCTGGGAAGGCCCCTGCTCCTGACTCAATTCTAGCAGAAGTATACAAATCTGGTGGACCTACACTGCTTGTAAGACTGGCAGAACTCTTCCAATCTGTGTGGGAGAGTGAAGAACTTCCCCAAGATGTTCGTGATGCTACTATTGTTCACATTTACAAATGCAAAGGAAATCGTCATTCATGTGACAATCATCGCCGGGAAAATCCTGACCCGCGTCCTTCTCAACCGCCTGCTGGTGCACCTTGAAGATTGTCGTCTTAACCAGAGTCAGTGTGGCTTTCGAGCGGGCAGCGGGGCGACTGATATGATCTTTGCTGCACGCCAACTGCAGGAGAAGTGTGTCGAGCAGCACCGGGGCCTCTACACCACGTTCGTCGACCTGACCAAGGCCCTCGACACTGTTTGCCGAAATGGCCTCTGGCGGATCATGGAAAAAGTTGGTTGCCCAAACAGGTTCATCGCCATAACGGCCCGTGTCCTGTATGACAACGACCCCTCAGAACCCCTCCTTGTGACCAACGGAGTCAAGCAGAGCTATATCTTAGCCCCGACGCTCTTCAGCATGGTTTTCTCTGCCATGCTCCAGAACGCTTTCAAAGACAGTCACTATGGCATTGCCATCAAGTACAGATGAGACGGGAAATTGTTTAACATCAGGCGAATGCAGGCAGTCACGAGAGTAAGGGAAACCATCATCAAAGACCTTCTCTTTGCCGATGACTGCGCCCTTAATGTCCCAAATGAGATAGAGATGCAACGTCAAATGGACGGATTCTCCACCAGTTGTGACTACTTTGGTCTCACCATCAGTACAAATAAGACATAAGTTATGTACCAACCCGCCCCAGGAGATGCATGCCATGAACCCGGCATCACTGTCAAAGGGCAGAAGATCCATGCTGTGGAGCAATTCACCCTCTCCCGCACAGCCAACATTGACATTGAGTTTAACCATAGGACCTCCACAGCGAGCAGTGCATTTGGAAGACTTTTAGACAATGTGTGGAAGAGGAGAGGCATTAAACTCGCAACCAAACTGAAAGTATACCGAGCAGTCGTCCTGAAATCCTAGTCTACGCCAGTGAAACTTGGACGCCATATAAAAAAACACATGAAAAACTGCTGAATGGCTTCCACCTCAGATGCCTCCGTAATCTTCTCAACATCCACTGGCAAGACAGAATTCCTGACACAGAAGTCCTGAAGCGCGCAGGGCTCCATACCATTACAAGCATAACTCGCAAAACCTAGCTCCGGTGGGCAGGCCATGTCTATCGCATGCATGACAGCCGAATCCCCAAATAACTTTTCTATGGGGAACTCAGCCAGGGAAAGCGGACTGTAGGGGGCCAAAACAGACGATATAAAGACTGCCTGAGAACCTCCCTCAAAGACTTTGACATCAGCTCCCAGTCTTGGGAGAGTCGCGCTGCGGAATATTCTGCCTGGCGTTGCGCCATCAGCCTAGGAGCCGACAGGGCAGAGGGTCAACGCATGACACACGACCAGCAAAAGCGCAACAGGCGGAAGGAGAGAGCTGCCGGTTCACAGCCTGCCGATACCGCCTTCACGTGTCCAGAGTGTGGAAGAGTCTGCCGAGCATTGATTGGCCTCATCAGCCATCTCAAAACCCACCAACCCCCGACGCCGAACTGATTGATACCTTGGTCATCGTCGACTTCGAGGACGAGCAAGAAAGAAAAGAATATATATATATATATATATATATATATATATATATATATATATATATATATATATATATATATATATATATATATATATAAAAATTACAATTAGACTTAATTTTCTGGATTTACATTTTTGGATTTTACCATCACTTTTTGTTATCAAATTGCAGTTTCATCAAATACTTTTGTCTCCGAAATCCGATCCCGCATTTGGTAATTCCTATCCTCTGATGAGAAACTCCGCGGATTAAGGACGATCCACTTATTAAGTGTATCCTCCGCAGATTAAATATGTTTTTTCTCTTTTTCAGAGTGGTTTTTAACATGTGTTGTTAACTATTTGCTCTTATACATATATATATATATATATATATATATATATATATATATATATATATATATATATATATATGTGTATGTGTGTGTGTGTATTTATATACATATATATATATGTATTTGCGTATAAAGTGTCCTTTATCTAAATATTCCAATTGATGTATATACATTTTAAACAATGAATATATATATATATATATATATATATATATATATATATACACACACACACATATATATATATATATATATATTATACCTTCATTTTCTTTTATTACTGATTCCTACATATATAGATACATACAAATATTTGCATCTACTTGAACAGTGATAATTATTTTATTTTTTTAGATAATGTAGCGATTAAAACTTTTATTATTGCATTATTATTCTTTTTTATCATTTTTTTTATTTTTTACCATAATTAGTATTAAACCTCAATCACTTTAACATACAATTTTTGTTACATATTTCTTTTGAGTATTATTTATTATAACCTTTATTTACAGTTTTTAATTAAAGTTATTATACATATTTGTTTGACGCCATTTTATATTATTTAAATTTTACATACATATCTGCATATAGTGTTGTTAGTGATCAAGTGTTTCATTTTTAACGAAATGAAAAGTAAAACTTCCAAAAACTGAAGCTAAATAAAATAAAATATAACAAAATATTCAACACATCTCCACATGTTAAAATATCATTCCAGATTATTTTACTTATTTCTCTTAGCGCAGCATCAGAAGTAAAGTCTGTTTCTGAGTAGGTATATTTGCTGACCTATTATTTCGCTCTTTTTCTCTAACGTTTCTTTTCCTCTATTTTCCGTTTCTTGTTTTCATAGGAAACATAATACTTTTAAAACAGCGATGTTTGTATAATTAGTTTTTTAGTTTTCATTTGGAGAGTTGCCTGTGAACATGTGAGGACATTTTCGTCGTTTAATTCGGTGGGTTAATATTATATAACTAATAAGAAGCGATCATGTAGCGATATTAAAATTATATTGCCTTAAATCTAGACTTACGTATATACTGATCTATTTATTATTGAGAAGCAGGGTTATCCGGCGTTGCTTAGGACTGTATAAAACAATGAGAAAACTGAAGTTGATTTTGGGAATATCTGTTATTATTCGTGTAGAGGAATTTTAATATCTATATGTCAGTTGCTATTTCGAGCTAAAAAATATTTTATCCACTCTGATACGGATATAACATATGTATGAAATAACTGTACCTTCCCTACGATAAGTTATTTACATCATGTATATGAAATAAGTTTACTTCGCGAGGACAGGTAACGTACACCACATGTTTCAAATAATTTTACCTACTCTCGGACGGGTAATTTAAATAAACAATTTAACCTACTCCCGACAGGTAATATAGAACATATGTGAAATAATTTCTCTTCCCACGAAGGCAACCATAATTTAAAGAAAATAAAATGAAGTCATTGTAAAAGACAGATTTGTAGGTTAATACATGAATACGTTCTATTGGTTTATGAACAGCCATCCGTTGTTTCACTATAAATTTCAACATTATTGGTTTTCTTTCATCTCCCACTATCGTCACTATAAATTTATGAAACATTATGTCATTTTCTGGAGGATATCTCAGCAGTATTTTAAAATTAATACATAAATACATTTTCACGGTTAGTTATTAGACAACCCTTGCTTCATTATACAATTCTACATTACTGTGTTTCATATTTTTTCCTCACTGTCAACATCATTTTCCTGTGGGAAAATACATCATTTTCGGAAGATTACTTAGCAGGTGTTACAAAGAAGTACACAATATTTTGAGAAGCTTCGTCATTAGGCAACATTTGATTCAGTATGAAATCCCACATTACTATCTTCTTTCGCTCCCGACTACCAACACTATTATTTTTAGTAAAATCGCATCATTTCCTGAAAATAACTCAACAGGTTTTCCATATACTTACATAAATGTATTAGCACGTATTGTATTAAGCAACATTTACTTTACCAGGAATTTCAATATTTATGTAGTTCTTCCCCCCACCCCACCACTGACCATATGATAGTAAGAGAAATGGCTTGATTTTCGGAGCATGAATCAACAGATATTCTATATTTTTTGGAATATGACATTGAAGGAGATGGTTTTGTGATCCCCAAAAGGACATTACTGCCTCCAACGCTGACTAATATAGAAAAGATTTGGTAAGCCGTAGAGAACACGAGAGCACGTTTAAAAACAACATAATCATGCATTTTTCCACCACTACAACTGTGACGTCATTCCCGGACGAAGTCATTAAACATTCATAAAATATCAATCATCCCCTACAGAATCTTACCTGAATTAACTTCACCGAACGCCAATAATATATATGAATAAAAGTTATTTTTTGATCGTAAACTGTTTCAGCACTTTCCCGAACTGACTTTATATTCCTTCACTGTTACAACTATACATATAATAAACACATGTTTATATCGTTAACTGTTTCAGCACTTTTCCCAAAACTGACTACATATTCCCCTCTCACACACAAACAACTATAACAAATATACATGAAATAAGTTAATTTTCTTCCCGGACTGACTTTATATTTCACAAGTGTCATATAATCCCGGACAACATCAAGTCTTCTGCTAGTATGTATTTTCATTCTTATCTCCTGAAATACCGAGCAACGCCAGGCCTTATGTTTGTATATATTTCCTACCTATCTCACTATATCTCGGACGACGCCGGTACTTCTGGTAGTGTATATTTCCTACCTATTTCATTCAATCTCTGGCGAAGCCTGGCATTCTGCTAGTGTATCTTTTTTTCCTATATCATTCAATCCCAAGCGAAGCCGGGTCTTCTGCTAGTATATATTTCCCACCTATCTTATTTAATCCTGAGCATCACCAGGTACTCTGCTAATATATATACCTAACTGAAACTCTTTAAAAACATGATGACAGTACAATAAAATAATAAGCTTAAACCAGGCCTAGGGACAAACACATCAACTTGCCTCTTCCCTTGATGCTTGCAGTCACTAACATCCGTGGGCTTAGAACTAATTTAGCTCATGTTGAAGCATTTCTCCTAACAAATACCCCGGATATCTTAGCACTAAGCGAGACTAACCTACACTCCCCAATCCCCTCTAACTACTTTAACATGCCTGACTATCTCCCACTCTGCCGTAAGGACTCTGACAGACATATGCACGGAATTGGAGTCTACATTCGTTACACCCCCTCCCTAACTAAAGAAACAACCCTAGAAACGGACGACCGAGTCTTAATGTGCTTTAGACTTAACATACAACATAACATAATCTACTTTTATTTTCTCTACCGCTCTCCCTCGACCCAGGACTGCACCATAATAAACAAAGTCTCTGACAGCATAGCCACAGCACTCTCCCTCGACACTAGCGCCCAAGTACATGTATTTGCGGACTTTTATGTTCACCACAAAAACTGGCTTGGATTCTCTACTCACACAGATACAGCGGACAGCACAACACATAGCTTCGCTATATCTCACTCCCTATCACAAATGGTTACGTTTCCAACTGACACGCATGACTTCTAGATCTGTTTCTGACTAAAGTTCCCGAGGATGGCATAACAAATGCTGACAGCCCACTCGGGGACGCTGTTCATGCAGTGATAATGGTCGAAATCGTCCTACACTCTAGACCCACAACTGAAGAGCCAGTGCTCAAAACAACGAGATATTATAAAAAGGCTGACTGGGAAGCCATCAGAGATATTATCAGATATGTCCCATGGGGAAATATGTTTTCTCTTCCTGCTGAACAGTGCGAAAATGGGACCACTGAATGGTTAAAAACAGAAATTGAAGCATATGTTCCCATGCTGAAATTTATAGCAATCCCCACTCTCCCCAATGGTTTACTTCTACTTGCGCAACTGCCATTGCTCAAAGGCAGCATGCATACCGCAGATTTAACCGACATAAGTCCAGTTCAAACAGACATAAGTATATAGAAGCTAGAAGTAACGTAAAGAAAGAACTAGCGACAGCTAAGAGAGAATTTACTGAACTAAAAACGCATCGAAGTACAAAAATTAGGAACTCGTGACTTCTGGAAAATCTACAACAGTGTAGTAAATAATGGGCAATCAACAATTCCTCCACTAACCATCAATCACGACGTTGTTTGCTCAGCAACCGACAAGGCTAATATGCTTGCCAGTCGGTTTGCCTCAAACTCCACACTGGACACTTCCAACCACCCTATGCCTGACTTTCCTTTGCGGACAGACGCCACGCTAGACGATCTAAAAATCGCCCCTGCTCGGGTACATGCTATCATAAAATACCTTGACACTTCAAAAGCATGAGGACCTGATCTCATCCCAGATATGCTATTAAAAAAGTGATCCGCCGAAGTAGCTCCAGTTCTCTCCAAACTCTCCAACATGAATCATGCTTTCCTGGCTGTTGGAAAACTGCTTCTGTGGTACCAGTATTCAAGAATTCTGGCGAAAGAACTGACCCATTAAATTATCGCCCCATTAGCCTTCTCCCACTTTTCGCCAAAATATTTGAGACCATAATTAACCATACTTTAGTCCGTCACATTACAGATGCTATACTTCTGACCGACCAAAAATCTGGATTTAGACAAGCCCGTTCCACAGCAGACATCCTCACTGTAATCTCTGAACGTATATACCATTCACTGGACAAAGCGGGAGAAGGCAGAGCGATAGCTCTATATATATCTAAGGGTTTTGACAGGTATGGGATGAGGAATTCCTCAGGAAAATCAGATCATACGGTATAACTGGTAGAATACTTAACATAATTAAATCCTTCTTAGATAAAAGTAAAATCCAGGTTGTCCTCGACGGTCGTATATCCAAACAGTGTGATATAAATGCGCGAGTGCCTCAGGGGTCTATCCTTGGGCTTCTATTGTTCCTAATATTTATTAATGACCTCCCCGACAAAACTGTCTCTGAGATGGATATATATGCTGACGACACCACACTCTATAATAGGCATGAGAGGAAAACAAATGAACACATAACTAAAGAAATGGCAAAAACACTAGAGGATGACAGCCAATCTGTAGTGGAATGGGGGCAAAAATTGATGGTCACATTCAATGCTGCCAAAACTACACTAGTGTTCTTCAATAATTACAAGAATCCTTTTCTGCCACAAATAGCAATGGCCAGTGACTCCCTCTCTGAGAGTACATCTTTCAAACTGCTTGACCTAACGTTCACAGAAAACATAAGTTGAAACAATTATATTAAAAACATTGCCAGAGCCGCTGCGAAGAAGGTAGGCTCTTTCTACCGTTCTAGAAAACTACTGACACCTGAAAGTATCCTGTACCTCTATAAGACGACCATTCTCCCATGTATGGAGTATTACTGTCACATTTTGGCTGGCGCATCTGCTGCTAGTCTCTCGCTCCTAGACAAGGTTCAAAAGAGAGTGGGCAATCTGATAGGCCCTGAACTGGTATCTAAGCTCCAGCCTCTGTCCAATCGACGAAACGTTGCACCCCTCTGCCTGTTCTACAAGTATTTTAATGGTGAATGCTCAGGCGAACTGCAGACACTTGTGCCCCCACGACGTAGACATCCTCAACAAACCCGACAGGCAGCTAAATCCCACCCCCACACAGTAGAGATCCATAGATGTAGAAGATATTTCTACTCTGGTAGTTTCTTCCCCAGAAGCGCTTGACTCTGGAATGCCATTCCAGTTTCCTGCTGCCACAACTGTACTGACATGCAGAAGTTCAAGTGTAACCTGAACTGACATCTTGCTGCCTAAATCCCAACATAGTGGCTCAGTAGTTGCTGCCCCTGATAGTAGCCCCCTACACCACAGTGGCAATGCGCCTTATTTGGAGTGAAAATTTAATAAAAAGAGAAAAAAATTATATATATATATATATATATATATATATATATATATATATATATATATCCTACCTATCGCAATCCACCTACCTATCTCATTTAATCCCATGTGGCGCCGTGCATCTGTTAGTACATATTTCCATTGTTCTCATTCGATTATGGGGGATGCTGGTCTCCTGCTAGCATATTTTTCCACCCATCTCACACAATCTGGGCGATGCCGGGCCATAAGGTACTGTATATTTCTTACGTGTCTCGTTCAATCATAAGCAACGCCAGACTTTCTGCTTATATTTTCCTTACCTATCTCATTCAATCCCGGGATACGCCGTGCCTTCTGTTAGTATATATTCTACCAATCTCATGTTATCCCAGACAACGTCGAATCTACTACTAGTAGATATTTTATAGCTATCTTATTCAATCCCAGCTACCCATCTATTTAATCTTAGGCAACACCGTGTCTTCTGCTAATATATACGTTTACCTTTCTTATTCAATCCAAGGTGATGCCTGGTCTACTGCTACTATATTTTTTCCACTAATGTCATTCAATTCCTGAAAACGCTGGCCTCGAGCTAGCATATATTTCCCACATATCTCATTAAATCCCGGAAGACGCCGGGTCATCTGTTGGTATGTATTTCCTTCCTAGCTCATTTAATCTCAAACAAGCCGTGCCTTATACTAGTATATACTTCCTACCTATTTAATCACGGCTAATTTTCTCATTTAATCTCAGGTAATGCGATATCCTCTTCTATTATATATTTCTATCTACATTAAATCCTGGGCGATGCGGCGTCTTCTGCTAGTATATTTTTCCACTAATCTCATTCAATCCCGGGCGACGCTTGGTCATCTTCTAGTATATATTTTCAACTATCTTATTCAATCCCTGGCGATGCTGGACTATCTGCATGTATATATTTCCCTCCTATCTCATTCAATCCCGTGTTACACCGGGTCTTTTGCTAGTGTATGTTGTCTACCTATCTCATTCAATTTTGGGCGACGCCGTGCCGTCTGCTAATATATATTCCCTAACAATCTCACCCAATCCCGGTGGAAACAGGCCTTCTGCATCTATATATTTCCCACATATCTCATTTCATCCTGGGCAACGTCGGGCCGACTGCTAGTATATATTCCCTTACTATTTTATTCAATCCTGTGCGACGCTGGGCCCTCTGCTATAACATATTTCGCACCTATCTCATTTAATCCCAGACAAAATCAGATCCTCTGCTTGTATATATTCACTTCCTATCTCATTAAATCTTAGACACATTTCTCAGTTTATCCTGGGCAACCTCGGGTCTTCAACTAGTATATGTTTCCTACCTATCACATTCAATTCTCAATCTTCTGCTAGCATATTTTACATCGACTTCATGCAGTCTAGTGTTTCATGATTCTGCAATATTCAATGTCGGAAAGTTCGATTGCTACTTTAGTTCCATTGAAATATAGACGAAATTACGGACTTTAAATGTGAAATACAGCAGTGACCGAAAATCGAGAACAGGCAGAAAACTTGCAGACTTAGTTTAGTTCCCAGACAATTTTTTAATTGTAGTTCTTTCTAAGAGACTACTACTACTACTACTACTACTACTAATAATAATAATAATAATAATAATAATTATGATAAAATAATATAGTAATTATGATAATAATAATAATAATAATAATAATAATAATAATAATAATAATAATAATAATAATATATGTGTGTGCCTGTGTGTAGAGAAATTATCTCTTAAAACTACAAGAAAGATAGATATTGTAATATTGAATACAACTAGCTGAACTACTATTAATAATAATTATAAAACTGAAAATTTTAACTTGAGAATAGTTGATTTAATTGAAAGTATGCGAACACCACCCCCCACTGTATAGTGCATAAAAAAACATTAAGCTATTGGAGAACTGATGCCGATTAGCCTACAATAAAATGTAACAATTGGCTTTATTATTGAAAGTGCCAACTTGATTCAAATGTAAACAAAAGATAATTTACATTCTTAGGAGGCGTTGGTTTATTGAAATTACAATAGCGTTTTTTTGCCGTAAGCGAATTATGTTGTGTCAATGGACTTTCTTAATTAAATTACCTGGATAAATAAGAGGTGAGAAAAAAACAAAAACATGAGAACAAGATAATAAAAGAATAATGCGAATGTTCCATCAGTTGCTTAGCAACGAAATGATACATGATATATCCGACACAAACCGTCAGAACATTACAAAAAATATTTTGATTTTTTATTTACTGCTGTTGACATTATTTTTAATGATTGTTAAGGCCGTATATTAGAGGTGTAGCGTTACGTATAGCCCATGTTTTCACAATTTACCGAAGTAATATATTTCAGTTTTAATACGTTTCCTAGCGCTCACTTAATGGCCTATTTATCGAGATTGGTTTGTTTGCATGCAATTTCGTCAAATAATTGATAGATTTTATACCTCATTATATTAATTTTGTTTGGTGACATAGCCGGTGTTGAGCAAACCTTTGCTCAAGTGATAATGAAATGAAGACATTGATGGGATTTTGTTCCCCCTCAGCTTTCATCCTCATTGTATGCTTTTAATGAGAAAAGTTGCTTTTAAATTGGTGTAAGGAAAGTTCAAATTTGTCCGATTTCCTGAGGCATTCAAACAGTTTATATAAAGTAATCGACCTAAATCGCTTTACATGACTATCTATTTTAGCAAACGTATTGTGCATTTATAGAATCATTTACCTGTTTTATTCAAGAAACACGCATGAGGAAATGTTATTTTCCATAATTTTGATCGATATTAAAACAGTAACACACTTTCGTTTCTAAATATAAGTGTACATTTGTATACATATTGCTATATTATAAAGTAGCAAAGAGTGTTAATACGAGAACTATATTTAGTTTATGCTTCTGGTTGTACGCAAAACGTGTTAAAAAAGGCGGATGATTTTTCGAAACATTTTGAATGTTTCTGATGCTTGTAGAATTAAAAATAAATAATTTTCCCGAACTTTAGTTTGGATAGATTTTTAAAACGGCTATTCCACCCTATCAGATAGATATTATATGCCGGTTTAAATTTCAGATGTTTAACATCTGTATTGGATTTTATGAGTGGGCATTTGATTATTTTCTGCCAAAATCCGGGAATAAAGGCATTATTTCGATTATAATTTATTACCCACCTCTTTAGCTTATGTCTAACTTTGCATTTTCACTTACAAAATTTTACAGTATTCAATACATGAATTCAAGTATCATAAAAAAACTACATTTTAGTTATAATAAGGTAACATACGAAGTGATGTCGGTAAATTTCCCGAAGTCGAACACACATAAAAAAATTAGTCTCACTTATTGTAATCTCCGCCTGCAATATACTTGTTTTACCGGCCAAACCATCTCTTGTAGGCCACCTGAAAGTTCTCTTGTATGATTGTATCAATGGCCTTTATTCACTACCTCAATTGTCTCATAATGACAATCTCTAGGTTTTCCTTAGGCTTAGAAAACAACCAAAAGTCACAGAGAGCAAGGGCTGGAGTACAGCGACGACGCGGAATTGCCTGGATTCCCATCTTCATCAAATAGTGTGCGCAAAGGAGTTGTGAACATGCATTATCCTGGTAAAAGTGCCACTGATCTATTCTGTTCATGAACTCCCTTGAAGCCTAAACAGTATCTCTTATTAACCCTATGTCCAGAGGAAACCTAATGCATATAGATCATACATGCGACTTCCTTATACCGCCACATCCCTTATCATTCACACAAGCTCCCTGCTTTTCCTGTATATTTTCCCACTCAAAACTTGATGTTTGATTACAGAAAGCTGGTCAAAAACAGTCTGACGTATTCAATATATTTCTGTTTCATTTTTTCCAAGCTTATTATTGCTAATCATTTTTAATTTTGTAATGTCCCTACGTCCGGAACATTTTTGAAAGCCACCATCTTTTAATATAAGGCTTTAGTCAGGTGTATTTCAATTCTGGCTGTAGCTGTTTATAGTAAACTGAAATCATGAAAAGTGTTAAGTCACTTCGTAAAGTGTATATCAATAAAATACTGGATTTTGAAGAGCTACGACAAGCTTCAATGCCAGTGCAAAAAATCTGGAAACTTTTCACGGCACCTCATGTATATTCAGGAAAACTGTTCTATTACGAGATTACATTTACTGTACACGTTTAACACGTTTCTTATTTATTATCTTTGAAATAAGGTGCCGTTTTTTTTTAATTAGTCAGTTCTCTGTCTGGTAATGTCGGTCTCAATATACGCGAAATATATATTGCACATTGTAACTTGTGTTTCCTGGTTATAATGGTGTATTACTAACTGTAGTTTGAAAATATAGAAACAGAAAGCAGAATGTCTGTATTATAAGACGTTGTGATTTTTTTCTTTTATTATATAGCACATAATAGCTGCATTTCTCATTTCCATTATATACAAATGAGATTGATTTTTTATCACCCAACGGCCTTTAGCCAGGACAAACATCAGTGCTTCGTCATAAACTTGTAGCCAATTATGTAATACTCCATGAATGATTTCTGTTAGTTGTGCATTAAACATGTTTATTTGTGTAAATTACACATATTGCTACATCATTGCTGAATAAGTTAATTTAATCTTTCGAGTAAGACAGTTCAATGTATATATATATATATATATATATATATATATATATATATATATATATATATATATATATATATGTGTGTGTGTGTGTGTGTGTGTGTGTGTTTGCGGGCGCGCGTGGACAATATAATTAAAGAGATAGCTAGCTAGAGTGCAAGATGGATGGATAGAAATACGTAGAGAGAGAGAGAGAGAAAGAGAGAGAGAGAAACAAGTAGAAAACTAGGTTTCAGTGCGTACCATTCTATTAACGAGTGTAAGCCTAGTTTATACAAAACGTGCACATTAAAGAGTATCCATTTGTAGCATGCAATGTTTATTTAAAAACATTTCTCTGTTCGTATAGTTATAATGATACAACACATATACCCTCTGCATAAAATAATTATCATTGCTTTCATGATTCAACATACGTTGCTAGTCTATATGTATTTGGTGGTATGGTAATATTAACTATTACGTGTTAATAAACGTAACGGTTTCTTCTGAACATTGATGTGGCAGGGGAATCTAAACTGTAACTTTATCTCTGATATTTTATAAATATATATATATACATATATATATTTATATAAATATATATGTATGCACCTTGTACACGTAACCAATAGAATAGACTTTTTATAAATTGAATGTTACATTGTAAAATGTTAGCTTTACTAATGTTAGAATAAAGTCAAAAGCACACAAGGCTTCCATTTTTTTACACAGTGATCACCACTTATCAAGGCCAGGATGT
>NC_136503.1:58064754-58102254 GCF_053919585.1 Euprymna scolopes | reverse complement strand
ACAAAATAAAACGACTGAGGTTCAAACACGGGATAGTCTATACAGCTTAATTGCTATATATATATTTTCGTAACTTACTGCCTAGCTCTACCTATGCATTGTGCTTTTTTGAAGTAAATATCAGAAATGTACGCATTAAATTACATATTCATATATTAATTTATGTGAATAAGTAGGCATATATACGCATATGTGTGTATGCATATGTATATATATATATATATATATATATATATTATAGATTGCCACGTTAAAAAGTAAGCGCATATCATTGTAAATAGCGAACAACAAATATCATGTGTAATTTGGAGGGTAAAATTGTTCACCATAAATATCATAAATATATAGGTACAGAGGTCGAAGGAGAAACATGGTTTTGTAGATGCCGATATATAAAGATGTAATACGACACTAGAAATGTATCAAGCGAAAAATGTATAGATTTAAATAAATAAATGAGTGTATACAATATAAAGCATATACCCGTACATATATACATACATATTTTCTTAATTGAATAATGATGAGCATATGTTTGACACCTCGAATTATCTTATTATCGAAGAAAGCCAAAAAAACAATGCCCATTTTTCAATGAAATAGATTGATTGTCTGCTCTGATCATGATTTACTGGAAAGAAGTATAATTTGCCTTCTCTCAGTTGTTTAGTTCAAATACCGTGTAGTTTACAGGGCTCTCTATATAAATTATTTCTTTTAACATTTTGATTATATAATGGATGAAATCAAATGCTAATATACAGAAACATTGTTCAATTGTTCCCTACATAGAAATATTAATTTCGTAGGCTTCTACGTCTTACCAAGTTATCTGCTGTTGATTTTATACGAACACACTGTTCTATGGCGATTATACTAGTTCTAAAATTCACTTGCGATATTCCGCTTTTTATCAAATTGTACAAGTAGGTCAGAACTCTAATGCTTCCTACTTTTACTGGATAAATTATTATCCTTTTTTTTAAATTTATAGTAGCATTGCGATACACAATATTTTTTAAGAAACTCCTGGACAGATAATATTAATTTGTGTAAAGTATCCATAACATAGGCAAGCAGTTTTGAAGAAAAAAAAATTGAAATCACAAACAGACACACACAGAGAAAATAAACAGATATATATATATATATATATATATATATATATATATATATATATACGTGTGTGTTTAAAATTAAAGTTTAATTGTGTAGATGAAAATATAAATAAAGATATATTCAAGTTAAGAATTTATTGTTTGAAGCAAGAAATATATGGAATCTATGGAAAAGAACTTGTAGAACTTAACTTTAATATTTAAACTTATATTTGCTCAATTTTATATAATGAGCTATTTTTGCTAGCATTGTCTTGAAAATATTATATGACTGTAATATTTAATAAAACAATTCACTTGATGAACTAATGACTTAGCTTATATTAATATATATATATATATATATATATATATATATATAGCGTTTTCTTAATTTAAACTGCTAACGTCATATAAATAGCAATTTATTTGGATTCTTATTTGAAAAAAAAGTGATAACATTCTAGTAACAGAACTGGTAATAACTTGTACAAATTCTTAAATATAAACTTTTATAGTAGATCTTACTAACTTATATATTTAATCGGTTAATCGGTTTCCTTTTTTCGATAGAAAAATAAGTAAACCATATTGGGTCGAAAAACCGGTTACCGAATACATGAATAAACGTTTACGTACCATTAAGCAATAAGGGTTGGAAATATAGTGAATGATATACGGTTCAAATAATTTACAGGTTTATGCGCAGATGCAGCCATATGCAAAAAAAAAAAAAAACTGAACATTCGCAGCAGTCCATAAATCTATGTTTATAAGCGTTGAGTTCTCCGTGTTGCTATGCAACGAGGAATGTACTTTTCAGCGTCAATCATTTTCCCCATACATTCTTGCTATTGGCCCAGAAGTTTTATCTTAAAATCCTTACCGACATTAAATCCGTTCCGAAAAAAAAACCCTCAACGATAGGGTTTAAATTGCATAAATATGTAATAATCAGAATGCTCTCAAATAATATGGTTCAATTAATGGTGTAGGCAGCAACTTACTGTCGATATTATTTATAAAATATACCAGATCATTTTATAGATACTCGATTACAGCTGAAGAGAAGTATTATAAAACGAAAAAAATTATGCAATTTCAATGGGAAAGCACATGAAGATGTACGTTATTCTTTTTCCTGCCTGTTTTCACGTGCATCCTCCTGAACATAGATGACTCTGTGATATGAATATTAAATATGAATGCCATTATAAGTGAAGTAAATTACTATGATCAAACGTGAGATCAAGTATGTAATATATAAATAACTAGAAACCACATTCAAGAATACGAGTTTCTCCGACCAGCATGATAACCATCTTTTATTAACAGATGCACGATGTTTTTTACACATGTATTCGTCGTTTAAATCAATATGAAGTATAAGAATGTGTCATGCTATATAATGTCTGATGTAATAAACTACAATAAACTACATGATTGGCCGATTAACCTTCTGTTTTCTGCTGTTTCCTTGTTGCTGAGGCGAATCGAAATGTATATTTAGCACTGAGTAGGTTGCTAGCTGTCGCTTACACATGGTAATAATAGTTATTTTTCATAAATTGGAGAGTAAATGTTTTATGTTATTAAATTGCTATATTTCAATTTAACAAAATTTGACCTCATCCATGAGTATACAAATGTGTATATTCGCGTTCCCACACCGAGATCATACATTTGAAGTTGCCCAATACTATTGGCCATTTTCTAATACAGAGTGTCGTATGCATTCGAAACCTGGAAAGGAATGAGACATTATTTCCTAATATACCAGAATTAAATAATGTAGTACCCCTCAAGCCTGGAGGGTAAGGAGACACGACGTTTTTTTATGAATAAATACTGCACACATAATGCCTTCAACTTATTGAATGTAAATATACGCATTTAGTCACTCCGGGAAATATTTTAATTGATTCCGTATGAACTATTCTAATGATAGGGTTTCTAGATGCAATATAATATCTATACATCTTCTATTTTGTAGATACATCTTATGCAACATGTTAGCGGGCTTCTATATCACACTAGAATTTGAAATATATATCCTCGCTTGCTCTATCAAGCAGTTGGTCGAATTAAATTTAAAGTAAAATCTTATCGCTAAATGAGTCGCTTATATATATATATATATATATATATATATATATATATATATATATATATATGTATATGTACATATACATACATATAAATGCATACATTCATATATATATATGCATACATATATATATATACATATACATATATATATAAATATATATATATATATATATATATATATATGGGTTTGTTGGGGTGTGGGGGCGGGGCTGTGTGTACGTATTCCAAACCTCTGCTCTTGATGTGGTGAGTGACTAAAAGTTGCTGCTATGGGTTGAAATGATCTGAAAAAACAGCAAGGGGTAACGTGATTCTAAATATATCTTATATGGTATATCATCTCTCTTTTGGAGATAAGGTACGATTATGAATATATTCATGTAATTTGCTTTAATTTGCAGAATTTTATTGTACATTTTTTTTTAAGTTATAGGTTGAAAGGGCAAATTATATCAATTTATTTTTCTTTTGTTTCTATAAATTAATTTTTCTGATATATTATTTCTTCTATCGGTGTAAATTCTATAAGGATTTACATTTTCTATGTTATTTTCATTTTGTGATTCTAATATAATTCTATTTTAAGATTGGACCAACATTTTTAGTGTCATCATCTAGCCGCATATGTAGTGTTGTTTTATTATAATAAAGAAGGGGGCATACATTTAGACTGGCTAATATTGAAACTAATTTTATCGCATCATACATTAGAATTATTTTTACTTACAAATTAAAAAGCTGAAATGATTCAGTAAATCGAACTATTGATTAGTTTGCTAATCAGAACTTTTATCGGGTAATCAACCTTGTTTGGCCATTGTTTTGCCATTGCTCATGAGCAAGTGCAAATTTCAAATGATTTTTTTATATCATCAATGATGTACCACAATTTATAGTATGAATCGCATATTTTTAGAAATTGCCATATTTTGTGCAAAACTATGCTGCACTTATAGATAATAAAACAGATACAAGTACATTTTCCCAACAGGAAATTCTTGTAATCTTCTGATGCCCAAATTATAATCCCTGTATATCGCTTAATTTCAGGTGGATATTTTGTTTATTTTTAGAAAACGAAGAGACGTGAAATTTGATTCAGTTAGAGAGGAAAGCAGCCTGCCTTATTGCTCTGATTTTTAAGACATCTGAACAATTTTTTAGAAAATTATGCTAATTCTTTTATTTTCTGTGAATTCGACGGGGCTCTCAATTTATTGCAAATGTATACTGCCAGAAAATAAAACAATATTCTAACTTCATATTTCTATTTATATGAAATAAAACATATACTGTAAGACTATTTACCAAAAGCAAGACTGAATTTCGCATAATTTTGTTCAAATAAATATTTAAGTAATTATTTATTAATCAATATAACTCCCATGCTTCAAAATAACTATGCATATTGTCTTGTAAACTGCTGATGTCAGGACGCGGATTTTCTATAGGAAACTTCATAAATCTTTCTCCAAAGTTCATCCTTCGACGAGAATTGAACACCTCCTTCATTAACTCTAATATTTATTATTGACCAAATCTGTTCAATTGGGTTTAAATCTGGATAACACAATGGCTATGCCAACAAATTTTCTCCACTCATGCCCAATGACTTAAGGAAGGATGTCGTAGCCTAGCCTGAGTAACATGGCACATTGTCGTGCATAAACATCAATTAGCAGTCGCATGCCAATGGAAGGTAATCTTGCCATGGCGATAAATGCTCATTTAAAAATATAGTATAAGACACTCTTGTCAGGTTGGCATCTGTTGGCACTCGAAATGGCCCAATTATTTAATCGCAGATTATTCCAGCTCCAAACATGACACCCTCACAGCCCTGTTGATGAATCGATAAAGGAGGGGGAAACCAAGAGTACTCCAATCTTTGGTCCACTCATCTAATCCATCAATATTTTCTCTTGCTTCCTCGGTGAAAAGCATTTGGGAAGTTTGTTTTCATGTATTTCTGTGCCCAAGCAAATGTTTTTCCTTATAAATTTGGTTTAAAACAGGAGTATTATGAGCTTAATGCTTGTTGCAATTTGGTTTAAACATTGTAGCCTGTCTTTCTTATCGAAGAAATGATATTTAATCCTAATAGAATATTGCAACACTGTTGCTGTCGGATTGCTTCATAACTTGCCGGCGAATTTTTGTTTCTAACAGCATGATCAGAAACTGATTTCTTGTGTTTCTGTGTTTACTTGGTTAGATATTTGGATTTTCAAGCTTTTCCACTTGATCTCCTTAAGATAAATGTTCTGCAAGGCTTGAAACAGCACTTCGTTATCCCTAGTTGTAAATCGATATTTCTAGGCATTTCGGAGACCTGCGATAAAGTGATACACACTTAAAATTTCAGAAAATTTGCAAATTTTCAAAATATTTGTTCAAACCCCACGAATATCAGGGTAATAAGGCATCGTGTTATGATCCCTCAGTGATATTAATTTCAGTTCTTTGTTTCATAACAAAATTAAAAATAATTGACCTGCAATAAATAAATAATCAGTGTTTTGTTGTTAACTCCTTATCAGTAGCATAAACGAATTATAATGAATCAAGGCGAGACTAAATCAAATTAAAACGTTCTCACAATGCTATACCACGAATACATTTTAAAACACGTGGGCATTGATCATAATTATATATAGAAACTGACTTTTAGTCCTTCCAATGCTAATTTTATCGGTCAATTTTGGGATTAATTTCTTTAGCATTTTCTATGAAATTTAATGTTTGCAGATTGTACAATACGTCTTCTTCTGTGAATTGCCGAATTTTAAGCATGTTCAAATCTACTTCGGTATGAAATTCATTTTTTCGTATCACATAATGTTCAATATCCCATCTATTTTCATGATCTGTTTCATGGGTGTTCTGAGAATTTCAATAAATATTTCTACTTTTTTGCTCTAGAGTTTCGCTTTTCCTTACCTTCATTCATTTTTAATGGATATAATTCATCATTTCAGACAGAAACCATGCATTATTTTTAAAATATTTCAGCATAATCCTAACACCTATGTAGCAAAGCATTACGTTTTTACTTAAGTTTTGAGCAACAACAACAAACTTTGAAAAAATCGATTATTTTTTATCTAAATCACTCTTATATTCGGAAGTGTAAAAGTATTTTCTTTTACTATATATAAATAGAAAAAAATATATTTTCATGTGTATCATTTATATTTAAATACTATATTCTTCACTTCTGTCTAAAAAAGATTACACATTTTTATTTTAAATCATACAGCCCTATTTTATATAAGGTTTCAAGCATATTTTGATAATACACGTACCAGCAGAGAGCATATTTCGTTTTTGTAGCAAAAATAGTCGGACCGTTTATTGCAGCATGCCCGTACCCACTCACATTTCAGTTTCTGATAGGTAAACCAATAGCGTTCCAATAATGTACAATAAAGTTGACGTTTTCTGTGCATTTTATAATTTGGATTCCAAAAGATGTATTTCAAATGAGTTTTCGTTATAATATCTTTATGAACTATGCCATTATAAACAGAGGTTTTCGTTCTATACTATCATTGTGGTTACAACCGTTTTAATACAAGTGTCTTTATTTAAGAACATTGAATAGAACATGGAAATTCAAATGTGCACAATTTTCTTATTAAAATTCTAGCAAGGCCGAAAATCTGCTGAAACAACTCGCGATATCAACGAAGCGTGTGTGCCAGGAACACTACTGAACGCACAACAGGGTCTTGAAAATAGTGAGCGCATTGATAAGACATCGCATGTTGACAACGATCAATTAAGAGCCATAGGTGAAGCTAATCCACACACAACTTATTAAGAACTTGCTTCTGAATAAACGTATCTTAGACGACAATTTCCTATAAATATAGAGAGACTTGAAAGACAAAAAATCATAAAAGGGTGTCTCAAGATAACCACAAGAAACCTCGTTATGAAGTATTGCCTTTTTTATGCAACACGAACGACTCGTTTCTCGAGCAGATTGTGACTTCCGATGCTCTTTACGACGACCGACGACGCGCAGGTTAGTGGCTAGATGAAGGCCAAATACACTTTTCTCATCAGAGTTGCACTAAATGAAGGCACTTCTGGCTCTTTGCTGGTCTACTACCGGTCTAATCCATTATAGATTTTTTGAATGAGGGTGAAACTCTTACGGCTGGGAAGTACTGTAAACAAAGGAAATGCATCTGAAACTTTAAAAATACAGATCTTTAATCAACAGTAAAGACTTGATTCTCCTCCATAGAAAATGCACGACCGTCCGTTGCTCAACGGGTGTGGAAGAGTTTGAACAAATATGGCTACGGTACTCTGCTGTATCCGGTATACTCTACAGATTCTCACCTAACGACTACCACTATTTCAAGCATTTCAGCAACTTTCTCCGTGGGAAATGCTTCGAAAATTAAAGCAATAATTGAAAGGCAATCAGGAAAATCATCGCCACCAGAATGCAAGATATTTGCGTTATTTGGCATAAGAACACTCATATTGCGTTGGCAGAATTGTGTTTATTCTGATGGTAATTATTTTGATGAACAACGTTTTGTTTTAGACAGGATATGCTCATTTGAATTTTAAAGACACTCCTACAGATATTTCTTTACATACCATATGGTATTTAAGAAACTCAGTTATTTTTGGTGAAAATTAAATGCCAGCATTTTTTTTTATTTTTCAGAAATGTACGGAGACATTCTCGATGGTAAAATGCCTTCATTGTCACTTTTTTCTATATTTCATTTGAGAGTGAGTAATGCATAAATTAATCACTAGTGAATATTTTCAGATGTTTTGAATATAAGATACAGGGTTATAATCATTAACAGATTGCTGTTTAGTCTTCATTTCAGTTGTGTAATTTCTTTCACGTTTATGTGATTAAACAGTTTTGTTTCCACTGTTAAATTTAAATCTGCATCACCTTATAGAAATCTATGCATATTAAATTGTGGAAATTGTATAATTATAAACAAAATTCTTCAACAACAAGATTCACAACATGCATAGCGCTGCTAGTTAGTTATTAAATATGCCAAACATGGAGACTGAACGTTAGTATGACAAAGGAACGAAATTAGTGTCTCAATACGTTATTTACGTCTAATAGACAATATTTGTAAAAGGGTCTAATTCTCACTATATATTTTGATTAAAGTTAGATATTAAATGTAAAAATATGTCTGCTGCGTATAGCACTTATTATATATTGCTCTATTTTCTCTATGCCATTTAAATTTTCTGTACAATTAATTTTACATATATCGAAAATAGTCATTACATGAAAGTGTCAGCAAAATGTTGGCACACATAATACTCATCAAATGATTTCAAATCACTACATATCCGAGAAAAAAGTGCTTCCGATACCACCGTATTAGACATCATCTTTGACCATTTTCTCCTCAGGTTGATTTTCATCTTTTAGTCATCTGTGTTTAAGCTAAATAGTAGTGACTATAAATGATTTGTCAATTTTCAGGACTGCATTAATCTCAGCATCGATGGTTGTTTTATCGGATTTGTGAGAACCGTAAATTTAATACTGAATATTATTAATATTAAACCTCTATACTATAAAATGTGATGTGTATTTATTAATTTATAAGAATCAGGACAAAAGTATTTAGAAACTACCATTATTTTTATGTGATATAGTGGAATATATGGGCACCCCGGGAATAGATTACTCAGTCTATAAACGATGTTTACAAGCGGTAACTTGCGGAGAATGGTAAATCTTGATATTACGACATTCAATGTATCAGTCGCCTGTAAATATCTGATTTGTTATATGGTACTATTTTTGTACAATAAACACGTTATACAAACCCTATATGATGACCATCAATAAATATGACATACTTTATACTATAAGTATTTCTACGAGTATATATAAAATTTGACAACGAGCAATTATGAGGGTCTATTAACATTCCATCTATATAAGATTTGGCGATGAAAAGTTTCGAGACAACTCACATGCGAGAATTCGAATACAAACGTACATCCAATATACATCAGATAGACGTCGAATGAGTATGATACAGACTCACTTATAATCTATAACATTTTTTCGAAAGGAAATTCGACTACATAATCTGTAAAAGATGGCAAATTTGTTTGGAGCTTGTGACAATTCTATAAACTTAATTAGAGGAAAGAGAACGCGCCTTCAGAATGTATTTATTTGCAAATAAAATTGCTTGTAACCATAAAAGGTTAATCGTAATTCTTTTTGGAATATACCATCTTAATATAGCCAGCAATCGGAGGCGTGAAAAAAATTGTATTCACTTATAAATAAATCAAACACCGGGAATATAAAAGCATTTACTAAGGATTCGAAACAACACAAAAGAGCGAAAAAAAAGCTTTATATGCCGTTCTTCCTCACTGAAAGAAAAAACAAACTATTACTACATTGGTTTATTACAGTTGTTTAATAAGATGTAAACTATTTGGTTGGAATTTGTTTTCCAAGAACATATTTTTCACGCTTAATATGAAACAATTATGGAAATTGACAAAACTGGTAAGCGCCGCAGTAAAACACTTACAATAAGGCTTTGGAGAGCAACAAGAAAATTACCAGAAACAGGAGGTGCAATAACAAATTGTGAAACCATCAGAGATTTTGCTTAAATTACTTATAAGGCAAGACGACGGGAACAAATTTCGAAAAAATTCTCTGAAAGGAGTATAACCAAGACCGTCTTAAAAGACAAGATGGCCGGTGAGCAAAAATAATTTAATCTTCTGACGTCATCACGGATAGTCCATTAGTTGCTTGACACCGCTAAACACCGGTAGTCACTCGTGGACATCTCCATTCAGCAAAGTAAGTTTTAACGTGCTCCCCCCTGTATTTAACACGATGTAACTATAATTTAATTCAATATTATCATCCTAAGTGGTTTACCATTCAAAAGAAGAAGCTTCAAATAAATTGTTAATATTAAAAAAAAAAATTTTCAGCATACAAAACTAATGAAAATGCGAGACAACATCGACTCTTTAAAACACGTTCTTTTGAAGAGACGATTTTTTTAAGCTGTTGACACACATGTTTTAAAAATCTAGCAAAAATTAATTTTCCTGAAATTTTTCAATATTTAAAAATAAATTATGCCGCCTGATAAAATTTTTAAACTTTTATTTAAAGCTAGAAAGATAAAATTTCAAAATACTTATATATATATATATATATATATATATATATATATATATATATATATATATATATATATATAAATATATAAATATATATATATAAATATATATATATTTATATATATATATATATATATATATATATATATATATATATATATATATATATATATATATATATATATACATATGAAACTAAAGTAAAAAAAACGCGCGTTCACTCGTGGTCTTAAAATTCATTTCGGGTTTGTATTACTGTACACATAGATTCGAAAAAGTTGTCAAAAAACAAATATATGACAAATAAATGTTATAAAAGGCAAGATAAGTAACTTTTCTACCAAAGTGGATATATTTTCGTATTTTTATTCAATGTAACATATTTATTCAGCTCGAAAAACAAGGTGTTATAAATAAAAAAAACTAGAAAAAATACTATTAAAAACCCGCCGAATATATGTCCACCTATGTCACGGTAACATATATTGAGCGAGTTTTTAACAGTATTTTAACCAGTTTTTTATCTATAACACCTTTTCCCAAACTTACCGTGTGCAAGAGGGAGTCAGACGCCATCTTGAATTTTCCAATACATCGGTAAACACTGTATGGTTTTCGAGCTGAATAAACATGTTACATTCAATAAAAATACGAAAAATATATCCAGTTTGGTAGAAAAGTAACTTATCTTGCCTTTGATAACATTTGTTTGTTATATATTTGTTTTTTGACAACTTTTTCGAATCTATGTTTACAGTAATACAAACCCACGGGTTTTAACAAACTGAAAATATGGATATAAAAAATGATTTTGCATGTTATTTTTGTTATGCGGTGAAATAATCTTAAATAAGAAACATGATTTTTTCTTTAGGTGTATTATTTTTTTACTGTGCAATATTTCATGAATTTATTAAAAATATTGTTTTTGATTTTGAAAAAATATTGTGGTTCATTTGCATTTAAAAATATTGTGGTTCATTTTGATTAAAAAATATTAATTTTGATTTTTAAACAAATATTGTTCATTTTGATTAAAAAAATATTCATTTTGATTTTAAAAAAATATTGTTCATTTTGATTAAAAAATATTCATTTTTATTTAAAAAAAATCATTTTGATTTAAAAAATATTGTTCATTTGATTAAAAAGATAGTTTAATTTTAATATTTGAAATGTTTTGCTTGTGTTCTGCTTCAAATATTCATAATCTTACATGCATCATTTTCATTTAATTATATTAAATAAACTTCAAGTTTACTACAAATCAAATCGTTTCTCTTCACTTTTTTAAAATGTAATTTATAAGTAATTAAAGAACGCATTCTAATCTTTAAAATCTATAATACAACGAAATATTCAATTCTTATAATATTTTAAAAAACAACTTGTGTTTTATTATTTTTTATTATTTTTTTATTATTAATATTATATGAGTTTCAGTATAAATCATCGTGTTCTTTCTTTATTTCAATCCAATTTTGAAGTTTTGTTATGCTGTCTGTAAAAATTACTGTTCATTATTGACAGTCTAAGAGTTCCACATATCTTGCTTGTTGGGACCTCGGCAATGACGTCATTTTTTCAGCTGGCCGGCCATCTTTATAACGAAGGCCACGGTATAACTCGATCTCAGAATTCAGATATAAACCACAGGAGAGAATAACATTCCCTGCGTATTTTAATCTATACAAATTATTTTAAAATGTGTAAGCATTTTCATGATAAAGAAAAAATGTTGGTCCTACAAAAATTAGACAATCTCAGAAACACAAAATATATTTCTTACATTTGCAACATAAACCAGGACATATATCGTTTTAAGAAAGTGTAGAGTCTCTGTTCCAGTTGTATGGAGAAGATTTCGTGGTATCCGTTTGGAATTATAAAGCTCACTGTGAACGGTTCAAACTCAGACATGCCTTAGTCCCTAATATTTATACAGAGTTTGACATGAATTAATGATAACATTAATCGGTGTCAACTAGCCAGAAGAAGATATGAAAATTACACTGTAAGAAGGCCAAAAGTAATTAATATCAGATGGGATGAAAAATGTATTAAAGAAAAACGCTATTTAAAAAAACCGGAAAAAGATCCTTATGATACAAAGGAAAAATAATTTTATGAAAGAATATTTTATTGCAAAACATCTCGGAGATCTAATATTGCTAGAATTGAGAAACAAGCTTTTTTTCGACTGTGCTAAGACAGGGTAGAAGGCTTCAATGTTTATAAAACATTACGAATCTTAAAAGGATAAACACAGCTTTAAAATATGATGGAAAACGGGAAAAGGAAATATGTAGACCTGACAGTTAAGGGTCTAAACATTACGTGATTGCTGGGAATAATTGAGAAAAATACCTTGAAAAATATGAGCAAATTGAATTATGAAAATGCACGGAAAAAGCAAAAGGTATTTGCAGGAAAAATTCTAGAAAGGATTAAATGCTAACGTAAAATCGGGCGGGAAACACACACAACATGATGATTTGTTATGTCAGGGAAAATACAAATCGATTTGCCATCAATTTCATAATTTTATGTAAATCGTGAAAAAAAAAACGAAAAACGCGCATTTTGAGAGATTAAATTTGTCTAGTATTGGAAATTCAAAACATTGCGAATTGTGGTAAATCTTTTAAAATCGAGTTTAAATTTTTGGACGAACGTGGTTGCTGTAGGAAAACTGACACAATTTTGAATTCATAAAGCCAGTATTACAAGCCCAAAATAAACTTTCTATTTTCATCGATTGAGCTGATAGACTAATAATTAAACATTTTCGAAGGACATAGAGTAATTAAACACGTGGACTGCTCCGATATAACAACACACCTTGGATACGTGAAACAGAAAAAAATAATATTAGAGTTTGCCTGGATTTCTCAATCGAATAGAATCATCATCTATGGTATAACTCAGTTTTCAGATCAGAGAAGTTATTTCTAAAGTTTAATAGACGTAACATTTTCTCAACAATTGATTTTCAGAAAATAATGTACCAGCTAAAATTTAAAAAGATGTACAAAGTATTTAACCCTTAACCCATATATAATAGTGTTGTCTTTCCAGTTTAAAATAGAACATGTTATATTAAATTATGGATAAGATTTTCACTGATCTGTTATACATGATGACATACTTAAACGACACATTTATAGTAAAAGTTTCTAGTAATGCAGAAATCACGCCCTAGAAGTTTTTTAAAACACTAACAGCAATGATTTAAAAGTTGGACTTTTAAATTGTTAATATTACATTCTTTTTATTAGAATAGTTTGGTCGGATAATCGATCATTAAGGACGATGACCGAACTAAAAAATTAGGAAAGTTTAAATGAATATTCCTGTTGCGAATAACGTAACTAAATAACGCAATAACTTCCTGGATAAACACACCGCTACAATTTTCATAATCCTAATAAGCACTCATTGAGAGCAGCGTTGAATAAATTGATGAATAAAAATGAGGGGTGATGTTGGATGAGAGAATACGACAATGCATTAAAATTTTTTGATGTGCTTACAATCCAATTTAGCTTTCAGGCACTCCGATCCAAAAAGGGAATACATTGTAGCTCCAGGCGTTAGTGACTATTGTATAGGAGCCGTGCTCCTACAAAATCTTGAGGATAGATGAACAAAATGTATCGCTTACTCTTTAAGTGTTTTGCTTCCGTCTTAAAAGAAACTATAGTCAAACTGAAAAAAGGAGAATTTTCCGATATTTATACCGTTAACATTTCATATATATATATATATATATATATATATATATATATATATATATATATATATATATATATATATTCAGGGAAGAAATATCGTTTTAAGAATCTACCATAAATTATGGTTCTCGATTTTCGGATCGAAAAAAAGTTACTACTCATTTCGCAAATCGGTTACAATTATGAAGTGTGATTTTATTAAATTAGATTTCTAAAAGAAAAGGAAATCGAATACGCAGCTGGTTTTTGGAGATACATTATAAAAATCAGGTTTACAGTACACACTCTAGAACAATAGCAAACAGGTGTTAACAGCATTGTCAGCTAATAACATATTACGCTGATAGAAATTAACAAATCAGCTACATGGGCGAGTGTATAAAGGGTAGGTAATGAAGTTAAAGAGACTAGAGAGAAAAAATAAAATTATCGCCATTTTCTTTGTGATGAAACGTTAATATGTGGCTAGAAATCTTTGAAAATATTTAATTTGAATCATATCGGCATATACAGAATGAAATTACTAATGCGAAGTGTTGGTATTGATCGGAAATTAAGAAGAACATAAAAAAGGTTTAAGATATTTTACAGGGTGTCAACTAGCAGCCAAATGACCAACCGTAAGTAAGTAAGTAAGTAAGTAAGTAAGTAAGTAAACAGTTTTGGTCAAAGACGGGTATCTCTTAGTCAACCAGTCATACAGTCAAGGCAATGCTATCAAAAGAGAATTATTTAGTTATTGTAGACATCTATTGTAAATTGAGTATTTTTTTACATATACGCACCCAACAACAGCAAATACGAAAGTAATGTTAACAGTGTATTAAGTACGCTTGAAATAACAAATAATATAGTAAATGACAATAGTACGATTTGCAGCAGAAGTGATGTTAACATTCATTATGATTCTTTACTACTTATAGCATAGAAAACCGACTTATACCGCTCGATTTTACAACCACGCAGAAAGGCTCTTTCCATACATTATATTATTATCAAACAAGCCAGCACGTTCGACACCGAAGGGACATGTTCAAAGGTTGCTGAAAATTTACTCAAATATTGCTGGAAATTTAACGATCAATCCAAATATAAAATAAAATGTACCGCTTCATAGATAATGTATGCAAGAAAAATACATTATATATTCGACATGTCATCGAATAGAAAGAACTATTCGAAAATAACTGTCGTTTGTATAAAGAGGGGGAATAAAGATTTTCTATGAACTATCAAACAGGAAAATGTACTTTGTAGTGGTTGGTAATGTAACTAGGAAACTTGGAAAATTCACGGATAAAATCTTGTCTGTAAGAGGGGTCATTTATCACTTGAGACTCAGATACATGGAAAACAGCGAAAATGACAAAGCAATACTAATAAAGTTACTGTAAAGCTTCATTCAAATACAACCACATATGAATGTTCGAATGTTGATATAATAAATATTGAAAGAAAATTACTGAATGCACACGTATTGAGTTGTGAAATCGTAGTTGAAAATGGAAAAGAACTAAAAAACTTAAATCTTAATCATAAAAACAATAAATATTGAAAGCAAAATTTGCTGGAGAATTAACTTGTGTGCATTGAATATAGTGGAAGATATTGGCATCCATTGAGAAATATTGCTCAGTAACTAGAAAACGTTACGAAGCGGAAAACCAGCGAGTAGTAAGTAAATCGTGCTATTACGGAATTAAAGATACTATTCGAGTCTAAATTTCCGAACTGTTACATTGTACAGTTTTCTAAGAATAAAGTTGTATATTTACTCTCTCTGCTGACCTTCATTTAATCTGAATTAATGTATGCTCAATATATTCTCTGGGTAGGTTTCACTATTCTACTTATATAGAAAACATTTGTAGCACCTTATAAATTGATTTTAACCTTCAAATTTAATATATATTACATATATAGACCGGTTCGTACACAGCAGAAACTCATTTTATTATTGATAATGTTCTATTTTGGTATGCACTTTCCATTTGGGTATGCACGTTACGTCAATTAAACAGTAAATATATCGAGAAGTAACACCATGAATATATTGTACAACAAATATATACTTTAACGCTTATTGGATTTAACTTATATGCCCATTTATAATTAAATAATATAGTAATACCTCACTCCAGATTCCTTAATAGTTATTATTACTTTGTAACGTATACTCAATCAGCATATTTCTAACTGTTGGTATTTGATAGCAAAATTTTGTCTTTTTAGGAAGTAAACTATGCTAGGGATAAACAAAAGAAAACATTAACAAAATTTGCTAATGATATAAGGTGATGGATATTCAGAAAAGTACTTTGTTTGATTTTTAGCACTAAAACCGAACGATATTAATGTATGTAAATAATCATGATAAAATTTAAATATAATTTGAAACGAAAAATGCGTCGACATCTACTTGACTTCACGTTTTAGCGATTATTTTCATATGTGTAGGAGTCTGTAAAGGGATTTTATTTATCATCCACATAAAATCGTTATAGACTCTACAAATGATTATCAAAGCCTGAGTCGAACACTTACGTGGGGAAGTATTCACACTTTACGCGTGACTGCTAACCGTCTTACTTTAAATCAGAATATAACTAATTCATAATTAAAGGATAATTAAAGTATATTCTAACTTAAATGACGAATTCATAATTAAAGAATGCTTTAACTTACCATCTAAATCTAGCCCCCAAGATCGCCATGGACATGGAATATGTGCTTACATTAAATATGGCTTTCCGTGAGGAAGGGATATCTCCAGAGAAGACCCTAATTTACCTTATATGTGCTTCCAGGATGCACTTGTTTCACCACTGTATTTATATTCGCTCTCCATCGCCCACACAACAGCGGAGTTACTATCCTAAAGAGTATATCTGAAAAAATTGACCACATCCTATCTGCTCACCCTTCAACTAACATCGACATTTGTGGTGACTTCAATGTCTACAATGCGGAATAGCTGACCCACTCTACCAAGGCAGATGATGAGGAAAGGTTTTGTTTTGATTGTGCCATTGTCTATGAACTCCCCAAGATTGTCCACCAACCCACCCGAGTGGCCGATATTCCGGTCAGTATGCTAGACCTTTTTCTCACAACTTCCCTCTGAGCTATGTTCAAGTTCCGTTCTGTCGCCTGTAGGATCTTTCCACCACGCGGTTGTATCAGTAAAGATAAAAATGAAATGTAATACGTCTTCAGACGTACCTCTCCTCCGTACTGTATACCGATACTCTATGGCTGACTGGGGTAACTTCCGTACACTTATACCCGATCCACCACTGCATTCCATGTTTAAAAAAGAGGTGTCCTGCATAGTATCAGACCTGACCGAATGACAAATTGTAGGCATAGACCGATTCATACCATCCAAATTATTCCAAAAAACTCCTAACAGCCAGCCATGGTTCTCCTTAGAATGTGCTGCTGCCATCGCGCACATAAACCACTTTTTCAATAGCTACCAACGTAATAGATGCAATGAGACTAAAGGAGCTTTCAGGACTGCCAGCAACCACTGCAAATGAGTTATAACAATGCAAGAGTTTTATATGCTCATTTCGTTAAATCCAAAGTAGCTGAGCAGCGTCTTGGTTCCCACCAGTTTTGGTCAATAGCTATTAGGATCCTGAACAGAAGCGTGCGTTCTATTGCAACCATCATCAATGGACCTGAGGTCATATCGTAAGCATCAGACAAGGCCAAACTATTTGCCAAGAACTTTGCAGCTAATTATACCCTGTGCGACGAAGGTCATAAACTCCCCGTATTTCCTCCTATAACGGACTACACGCGCTGCAACATACAAATATCTGTGCGTGAGGTCGGCTGGCTAATCCAGAATCTTGATTCCAGTAAAGCAACTGACCCTGATGGCATTCCAATCATTGTGCTGAAAAAGTTTCAACGAGAACTTGCCCCCATATTTAGAAAACTATTTAAGCGTTGCCTTTAAGAGAAGTGCTTTCCAACACCCTGGAAAACCTCAACAGTATGCCCTGTATTTAAGAACTCAGGTGATAAGTCATCTCCCTCTCAGTACCCACCAATAAGTCTCCTGTGTGTCATAAGTAAGCTGCTAGAATCCAAATTAAATAGAGAAGTAGTCAAACAGCTCAGCAGAAATAACCTTCTTAGTGACATGCAATATGGTTTCCGTTCTTCCAGATCTACAGCAGATGTGCTATTATATCTCATATTATTAGTGAATCTCTTGACAAAAGCTTCCTCTCTAGGGCAATTGCTCTTGACATATCAAAGGCCTTCGATAAGGTATGCCATAAGGGCCTAATTCACAAGATTCCCAGCTTTGGTATAACTGGAAATGTTCTCTCGGTCATAAAACCATTTCTCTCCGATAGGCCCATAAGAGTAGTCGTTGATGGGCAGAAATCAGAGGCCATAACTATTAATGCTAGAAATCCCCCGGGGGTCCATCTTAGGCCCAACTCTATTCCTGATATACATCAATGATTTCCAAAGACACATACTTAAATCATTCGTTGACATCTATGCTGATGACACGACATTCTATGGCAACACATCAAAGGCCGTAAATGACAAATTTCTCTCAGATTCTCTCTACTCTGATTTTGAGCGCATGGTACAGTCGGGAGGAGGTGGCTTGCTACTTTTAATGCATCTGAAACCAAGCTCCTATCTTTACATCATCAACGATCTGATACCCAACTGGCATGGATTGATATGCGTGGCTCTCGTCTATGGGAAGCACCATGTTTTGATAAGCTTCTTGGCTTGGCCTTTACCGCTGACCTGAAATGCAACACGTACATCAAGTCAGTTGCCAAGGTCGCTGGAAAAATTTTAGGATCCTTCTACCGCTCCAGAAGATATATCACCCCTGATGCAATTCTCTATCTGTATAAAAGCGAAGTACGTCCAAGGATGGAGAACTGCTGCCACATCTGGGCAGGAGTACAATATAGGCTTCCTGGTCTATTGGGTGATGCCCTTTTCTCTTCTCTACAACCTCTCTTCTAGAGGAAGGACACGTTGCGAGCCTGTCTTTGTTTTATCGTTACTACCATGGCAGGTGCTCGTCTGAACTCCATTCTCTGCCCCCCTCGCCAGACCTTCACGATAAACACCCGCCTAGCTAAAACCACTGTAAAAATTCTTCCCCACTCCTTGTCTGTGCCAAAATCAAAACGTAGATTCAATGAACAAAGCTTCTTTCCTATAAGTGCACACCTGTGGAACTCTGTTCAGGTTGTCTGTTTCCCACCTGACTACAACCTGGATATCTTAAAGTCCAATGTGAACAAAATCCTGACGAACCGCCTCCTTAAGTAAGACACTTTATCAGATCTCCAAAACTAACGTTCTGTACACACAACAACCCCTACCCCCGACTGGCTTTCGGGCCTTGATAAGTGGTGACTTTCTTGTAAAAAAAATACCAGCAGCATTTCCTGTGCATGTTCCTCTGTAACAATATATTTTACATAAACCTGTTGTCCGAGCATATTTAATAATTCTTTTACAATTTAAAACTGTGCGATAGTAAAGACGCAACTCAACACCACTGGCCTTGTTACGAAGTATTTTAAATTATATATTGAATTCTAAAAGCATTAACACCAACTCATTGAAATATTCTGTACGGTAGAAATGAAGAAAACATTTGCTAAATACACGGACTTCTAGTAGGATTAACCTACGTAGATCCAGAAAATACAATAACAATAATAGTATTTTGTTAGTAAATATATATATTAAACTACCACAAGTTCATATATTTACCAAAAATTGTTTCTCTGTTTTTCTTTATTTTCTTGTTTTTCGTGTTCATTATGCCTTAATGAGAATATAAAATTCTGTGAGCTTTTCGTTTTTACTTATAATTGCCATAAAACAGCGCTTCGATTGACAAAAAAACAGTATGTCTACGCAGTAATAATATGCATAAGATTGGACACTATCTGCTTTAGTAGAGTTAAAATTTAGAGTACGTCTACTATAAGCATATCGAACTACGTGCGAAGATTTAAGGACGGTTTTGAGAGAGAGAGTGAACCTCTTCAGAACTCAGTAATACACCTCTTATATACCTATAACCATGATTTTTAATAGTAACATATACCTTAGGCTCAAAATGCATGGAATAAACGCGAAACACAAGCGTACAAATATATGAAACCGTAAAACAGAAAAAAATGCGAATAAAGACGAGCTAATACAGAACAGTTTAGTATTTGTTATTTGTTTCAACAATACAAGATGTTAGTCATACCAAAAACATTAATAAATCAGAATGAAAGGCAGATTTCATAATAGTGCCGGAAATAGACATATATCCCAAACACGTTACCGACCAATGCAAACATTCGATGGCAGTGTCATTTGCAATGATTACCGATCAACGGTCTTATAACAGAAAAGACTGGTCCATAATATACATATATATATATATATATATATATATATATATATATATATATATGTATGTATATATATTGTAGTGGAACTTGAAAAGTGCTATTATCTAATTGTTGTTGGTAAATGCATAAATACTCGAAAGTAATCACATATAAAGGACTCACAACAGGGACAATACACCATTTTTTCTATTATTAATTTGGCCGTGGACATGTTTGACGTTCTAAATAGTGACAAGCACGTCTACTGACGTTCTAAAGTAAAAAAAAATCGACTCACCAATACCACCTGCGATCACACAACCAGGTGGGACGCTTCACGAAACTTCAAAACAGGCATTCAAAAAACATGCTGCACATCTACAAAAACGGCACTGCAATAGTTCCCTATGGACAAATAGAATCACATCTAATCCTAATAAATCATCTGCAAAATGGCAGGGGGTTAATACATATCAAATTTAAATTATGCGGAATCTATGTAGTATGATAATCATAAACGGTATTTCCAAGTTTTAATAAAATTTACATCATAGATTTGTATTTTAATCTTCAAAACGTCTGCAAATTTTCATGGGGTTTGATTGCACAGAGCCAGAGACATGAACATTCAAATATTAAATTTATCTACGATTGTACATATATATGTATGTATATATATATATATATATATATATATATATATATACATATATATAAATATATATATATATATATATATATATAGAGAGAGAGAGAGAGAGAGAGAGAGAGAGAGAGACGGGTAGTAGGGAGACAGTGTATTACACCTCTCACATTTCTTCAAATATTTAAATATTTGTGGAACAACACCGTTAAAATTATTTTTGGAGACAATTAAATGTAGTCTATCTGCCGCATATATAAATGAACATTTATTTACCCTATCAAAATAACTCAAAATCTAGCCATTAAAAGCTAAGCTCATGGGGGAAAAAACTGAGTACAACTCTTTATGACAAGTCGTTAGTATTTACATTCAACATTTCAGCTCTAAATATTTTGTGTTGCCACTATTATTATCCAAAACTGCTTTACTCTCCTTGGTGTGGAGTTTACCAGAGCTTCACATGTAGTAACTTGGATGCTTTGACGTTTTTTTTAATTACGCCGTCGCAGAGCTGACTGATATTTGAAACATTGCGCGCCCACCTTTTGCTTGAGGGTGCTCCAAAGATGTATTATTGGGTTCAAGTCTGGATGCCTGCTTGGCTAGTACATCACCTTACCCTCAGCTTCTTCAGTAAAGCAGTGGTTGTCTTGGATGTGTGTTTTGGGCCATTGCCAATATTAACACTGCTCTACTGCAGTAGTTGACAGTACATGTTGGAGTTCTTTTTTCCCTCAACGGAATGAAATTCTCCAATACCTTCAGCACTTATACAGTCCCAGACCATGAAATTTCCAGAATCATTCTTGGCTGTAGTCATGACGCACTTATCTTTGTACTCCTCCTCTGATCGCACCCCACACATGCTTAAGGGCTTCAGAACAAAACAAATTTTATAAATAGGGGGCGCTTCTAGAAATCAATGGGCTTTGAAGAGAGACATGCACCTCAATATGATGTAGGGTGCGGCTTATCGTCTGAACACTAACAGACTAAGCCCAAACTCCTTTAATCTCTGCAGTAATGCTAACAGCACTTCTAGGCCGATTTTAACCGATCTTTCAAAGAAATTCTTTGAATGTGACGCTCAGCACGTACGCCCAGCTTCGTTGTACGACCTACACGAGGTTTGTTTTGATTCGACCCTGCTCTTTATAATGTTGAACGATCTTCGCCTCTGTTGCTTCTTGACAATTCCAGTGACTCGTAAGAGAGAGTGTGAAAGCTGCACTACACATTTCAATACACTTACTCTCTATGAACACATGACAGAGTTACACTAATGAGTAACATGCCATTTTGGAGGGAAAAAACAGTACTTACTTTAGACATTTGAGGTTGTAGTTTTTTTTAATTATATTCACTGTGAAGGTGTATAGTCTCTTAGGGATGTATGACATTCTTCCCCGGGGGAATAAACGATATCCACAGACCAGCACATAGAAACATAAAAAACGGGTCGGGATGTTGTTGGCTATTATTTTTGGGTATGCCGTGGACTATGTTTAAGAGTCAATCTTTCGTCTTAAGGCAACATTTATAACACTATCCGACGATCACTGGCGTGCGACCGGCGTCACGTGTTATAATGTTGAAGATGGCGCAGCACTTAGGGTCGGTGTATCGAGAAGAAAAGCATACCTGAGATGGTTGGTGTGGATGTGTTGCTTCTCTATTCTCTCAAGATGACCTCTTCACCCTGGTGGTATTCTGGTTAGAATCTTTTCTTCGTCCCTCGGGCCGATCTGTTGTTTAATAAAGACATTTTTATGACAGCCACTATAAAACACAAACCACGATACAATCGTAATATATTAAAAGCATAAGTGACTATTTTATTTGACATTATGTATATATTACAAAACAATTTACATTTGATAATCTCCTTCTCGTTTACGGATAGACAGAAATATGTGCGATTGCACCATACCATCCGGACGAAAAAGAGGTTGATCAAGAAAGGGAATTATGGGGCTGAATTTCTCTGTATCTCTGCACTTATGATCAAATAACCACCTGACCATGCTAAAAGGTTTGTTGACAACGGTGACACTGAGATACAGGGCAACATGTGTACTCACTTTTGTTGCCAAAGATTCAGCTTTTAATGGTTAGATTTTAAGTTATTTTGAGCAGAAATAAATAAGCTCAGTTATATATGCCGCACAAAAACTACTTGTGTATATATATATATATATATATATATATATATATATATATATATATATATATATATATGGGTGTGTGTGGGGGTATATATGCGCATATATAGATATTTAGATATTTAGATAGAGATAGAGATAGATAGATAGATAGATAGATAGATAGATAGATAGAAAGATAGATAGATAGAGAGGTGGTAGGAGAGCAAGATAGATAGAAAGTAGAAAGATAGATAGATATCCGACCGTTTTGGGGAATTTTATAAGTTCTAGTTCTAAGTGATTATTATACAGATTTTATCAAAGGAAGCTTTGTACAAAAGGTAATTACCTGATATGTCTAGTAAGCACCTGCTATAGGTGAAATATAAATGAGAGATCATGCATCATCCAGAATTTATGGTTGGCAATTTTTAGAGCCGTAAAATTCTTCGGTAAAAATGTTGTAACGTTCCACTCTCCAAAAGAATAGTATTTAATTTCCACTATTGTTGGTTTAAGAAGATGTTAAAAACAAGAATTAACATTTAAAATTGCAGAAAAAGAGTAGTTTCCAAGATATTTAAACATTATAGTTTCAATAAGTGGAGAATTACTTTTCTATATTAATTAAAGACACTATGGACATAATTTTTGAACTGTTATTTTTGGGAGCATGGTGTTTTATGTGGCCTGGTTGACTAACAGAGAACTTACGTTTAACATAGTTTTTCGGGTGTGCTTAAATCGGATATCGAATTCATATTTTCCACAAGTAAGCATTTTCCAGGTATTATTCGCGTAAAACAAAGGGGACCATATATAACAAAAAGGATAACATTGCTAACTCTTGGGAACAGAATATTTATTTGCCGACAACTTATATTCGATATTCGTTTCTTGCATAGATTGAAGACCTATAGAAAACAATTTTATTAAAGGAAGTATTGTGTTGGTTTACCAGGCCACAATTACAATATAAACACTACCTCTGAAAAAGAAATCAGACCCCGTCACACACAGACACACATACAGACACACACACACCCATACACACACATACAAACACAGAAAAGTGGCTAGGAAGTTGGTAGTTATTTCACGTAAAAATAGTAGAGAAAACTGATCTCTCCCTTTTAGAAACTAAAATGACATCATATCTTTGAAATCACTCGATTCTTGAGTTTTAAACGCTATTTTCGTTTTCACCCCTCTCACTAACCTATAATAGTCGTAATATTTAATGTTTTTTTATGGTGGAAACATATTGCACATTTTCCAATATGTCATAGTAATTTGTTATTCAAGCTTTGCGTATAAATTAAAAAAAAATGTCTCATTTCTCCCTCAAACCTCTAGCTTGTATAGAGGGGAGAACTTGCTATTATTATTTCAAATGATAGGAAATAAAAGTAAGGAAAGAGTTGATTCCAAATATTCCTTATACGTTACATCTCCCCTCTTTGCTTTCATACATTTAATGAATTTAACAATATATAAAGATTAGTTGATATATTATCTTATTCTATCTCCAAAGATGTTTTGTGTCTAGGCTTATGCATCGACACATCATATGTATTTGGAGGTGAATGTTGAGGGGGAAAAAGCGGTAAATTTTGTAAGCTTTAACCCCTTATTATGACCCCTTTGCATTTATCGTTTTGCTTCAAATAAAGTTAATAAGTTAGATCCATGTCCAAGGAACCTATACCTTATATTATGACCATTAATCGTCGGAGGAATTTGGTAGAATTCTTAAAATTTCGAATATGTAAACTTAAAATTGACCGAGTTATTGCGTATAGAAATTTAAACACACATAAACACAGATACACCCACATACATACACTTTAACTTTTATAGATATACTAGCATGGGTTCCCTGCGTTGCCCGGGTATTTGGAGGTGTATGTTGAGCAAAAAAAAATCGGTAATTTTTTTTAAACTTTGACTCCTATTATGACCCTTAAATTTTATTGTTTTAGGGTCAAATTGAATTTTATGTTAGATCCATGTTCAAGGAACCTTTCTCAAAAATGTCAAGTGTTTAGACTCAAAATTGTCGGAGGAATTTGTTAGAGTTCTCAAAGGTCAATTCGTTGAACTTTGACCCCTTCTCGCCAAATTTCTGGCCGAAAATAGATCACAAATTTTCTCCCAAATCTCAGTACCCTGTATATCAAATTTCGAGTCTGTGGACTGAAAATTGACAGAAAGTTATTGCTTAGGGAAATGTACACACACAGACACAATGACGCACACATATACATACATACGCTTTCACTTATATATATATATATATACATATATATGTCTTTTATTTTTTATTACCATATTCTTTCTGTTAAGTTACATTATTGTTTCAGCTACTCGGCCGTTTTTTTTGGCCGTTTGTAGCTTCCTCAGACTTTTACAAAAATGTTCGCTATTTTGGGATGAAAGAGTGAATGAGGTAAGGGGGTGCGAGGAGGGCGGAAGAAAGAGTGGGAGGGAACAAGATGGAGAAGCTGGAATGTGGCGCTTGGTATGTTGGCAATGTTTTAGTTTTGGGGTTTAAGGAACTTATGGGGGAGGGTCTGGGAAGTGTATTTCTGGTGTGGCTGAGGGCATAGGGATACATGGAGGGGAAGGGGAATATTTGGTTGGTACTTTAAAATTCGAGTCTTAATGTTAAAGTTTTTATGCGTCGCGTTGGTGAGATGATTTCTTGGTAAGTATGTCTTGCCCTGTTGGGTGTTCGCTTATGTTTGGAGACGGGGGGGAGGCTATATTCGATTTATTTATTTTTAGTTTTATTTTGTTGTTAATTGTTTGGAGAGGGTTAGCAAGCGGTCGCGGGCACGGGTAGACACATGCGCACGTACACACACATATATATATATACTTAAAAGAAACGGTCACATGTACACATACATCCCCGCCCTGGCGTGCAAATATATGCATATACGTGCGACTGCATGCATAGACACCCGCATTGCTCTAGCTTACGTCGGTATTTTCATTCAATACAACCTAACAAACACTATAAATAACAAAAACAAAGGACTATATGGAGACGATGGCCTCATAATAGTTGAAAACTCAAATGGCTTCAAATGCGAAAAAATAAAGAACACCTGCACTAAAGAAATTAACAGAATAGGCATGAAACTTACATCGAATCCAACATAAAAACCGTCAACTTCCTCGATGTAACTCTAAACCTCTAAAGCAACACATACGAACCATACACCGAAGACAACACCTACCCACTCTATATACACTCACTATCAAACCACCCAAAACATATAAGTAAACACATCCCCAATTATATCGAACAAAGGCTTCGCACCAACTCCTCCTAACTCGAAATTTTTAACACGGGTTTTTATAGACGTGTAAGCGAAGTAATAACCCTGTTTAAATATTATAAAAACAAACAATGTTAAAACTATTTTTAACAATCATGAAAAAAAACAAAAATAATTATAAAAAAGAACGTGATGAAATACAAACGGTCCGGCGGTGCCCAGGTATTTGAAAATCCCAAAAACCTTCGAGGGGGGAGGGGCTCGAACTCTAATCATTGAGGTGGAAGCGCAAAAAAAAAAAAACGTGATGAATTACCTCAAAAAGAATTAAGTCAATAATACATAAAGCTCATAGTAATATTTCACGGTTAGAGTCGGTAAAACCGGAAGTAAGGAGCAGTTAGTCCCGCAGTTTACATCAGATTATATTTTACACTAACGAAAAAGAAGCAAAAAGAATATAATAATAATAATAATAATAATAATAATAATAATAATAATAATAATAATAATAATAATAATAATAATAATAACTATCAGGACCCGTGGAAATTCCACGGTAGTACAAACCTTTTAAAAGACATCAGTAAGAAATTCCTTATTGTTATATTACAAAATGAACGTATGGAAGCAAGTAGAACAAATAACTTTAGTTTAAACTTTTATTGAAGGCCAATGCGATCGTAACTAATGCTATTGATATTGTCAGGAAGTGCTGGTGATGATTGAGGCGGTGAAAGGGACGTCGATCAGCTGCTTGGAGTGAGAATAATGGTCAGTCAGCAGGTTCTGGGGAGTCAGACAGTGAATTAAAAAAAAACTGTGTGATATTGTTGACATCGATTTTGTGAAAGTTCTGATGACCCCAAGTTGTTTAATATTTCAGAACATCTTGGATTACATGTATAGGTAAGGAATAGGTCGTGCGTTCTATATTTTCAGACAACTGCCATTGCATCTTGATACAGTTGTTGAAGATTCCTAGGACTTCCTGTAAATGAAGATGGTAGAATAACTAGTACACCAGAATCGCCATCTTCATTCCTTGCTAAATGATCCATTAAGCAAGAATATTGAGCAGCTCTTGGTTGACTTTGATAGCTTTTAATGAAGTTAAATAAGCAACCGTCAACTTTTACATATGCAATAGACTTTTCTATTTATTTTGAATGTTATTCAATGAAGATTTGGAAATTCACAAATAGTTTTTAAGTCGAATTATTGATATAGATTTCAATTAATACATTAAAACTTCCTTACGAAACTATTTAAGCGCTGCCTTAAGGAGAAGTGCTTTCTGACCCCCTGGAAGACCTCCTCAGTTTGCCCTGTATTTAAGTATTCAGGTGATAAGTCATCTCCCTCTCAATACAGACCAATAAGTCTTCTCTGTGTTATGAGTAAGTTACTGGAATCAATATTAAATAGAGAAATAGTAAACCACCTCAGCAGGAATAACCTTCTTAGTGACACACAATATGGTTTCCGCTCTGCAACATCTACCGCAGATGTGCTGACGGTTATATCCCACAGGATTAGTGAATCTCTTGACAAAGGCTTCCTTTCTAGGGCAATTGCTCTCGACATATCAAAGGCCTTTGACAAAGTATGGCATAAGGGTCTACTTCACAAGATTTCCAGCTACGGTATAACTGGAAATGTTTTCTCAATTATTAAATCATTTCTCTCTGATAGGCTCATAAGAGTAGTGGTAGATGGACAAAAATCGGAGGCCTGCAATATAAATGCTGGAGTCCCTCAGGGGTCAATCCTGGGCCCAACTCTCTTATTGATCTACATCAATGACCTCCCTAAACACATACTTAAATCATTCGTTGACATCTATGCTGATGACACGACCATCTACGGCAACACATCAAAGGCTGTAAATGACGAAGTTCTCTCAGATTGTCTCTCCTCTGATCTCGAGCGCGTGGTTCAGTGGGGGAAGATGTGGCTAGTTACCTTTAATGCATCCAAAACCAAACTCCTATCCTTACATCATCAACGCTCTGATCCCCAGCTGGCATCAATTGTGATGGATGGCTCTCGTCTGGGTGAGGCGCCGTGTTTTGACAAGCTTCTGGGTTTGACCTTTACTCCTGCTCTGAAATGGAACACGTACATCAAGTCTGTTGCCAAGGTCGCAGGAAAGATGGTGGGATCCTTCTACCGCTCCAGAAGATATCTCACTACTGATGCAATTCTCTATCTATATAAAAGCCAAGTACGTCCAAGGATGGAATACTGTTGCCATATCTGGGCAGGAGCTGCCAAAAACAGCCTATCATGCCTTGACAGAGTACAAAATAGACTTCGTGGTTTAGTGGGGGATGCCCTTTTCTCTACCCTGCAACCCCTCTCCCACAGAAGAGACGTTGCGAGCCTATCCTTGTTTTATCGTTATTTCCATGGCAGGTGCTCGTCTGAACTCCAATCCCTGGTCCCCCCTCGCCAATCTTTCACGAAAAACACCCGTCTAGCTGAATCCACTGTGAAAAATTTCCCCCACTCTATATCTGTGCCTAAATCAAAACGCGGGTTTCATGAGCAAAGCTTCTTTCTTAGAACTGCACGCCTGTGGAACTCTGTTCCGTCTGCCTGCTTCCCTCCGGACTACAACTTTGATGTATTCAAGTCTAATGTTAACAAATTCCTAATGAGCCGCCCCCCTTATTAAACACTTCATAAAATATCCTCATACACGTGATGTACTTACAATAACCCTTATCCCTGAGTGGCTTCCGGGCCTTGATAAGTGGTGATCACTGTGTAAAAAAAAATAAAAAAAAATAATATAAATATAACACTTTGAATTTTCTGTACAAAAGTTTTTTTCCATAAAAACATTGTAATCTTTTGTAATATTCAGATTCTTGTGTATTACATGCATATAAAATGAAGTGTTTCTGTAAATCTTACGAAGTACAGTTAAATTTTGATTTTTCGATAGTCAAAATGATGTGAGGTGGGTTGTACCTATCAAATTTATGTCAATGTTATATAATTAAGTAAAGTTAAACAAACTGTACACTACTTTTTCATCAAATTATAAATTTTAAATATAAGGAAAGCAATTAAACAGTTTTTTTTCCAAAATCATATTTACATCCAAGTTAATCTTTAGATTCCATAGCTGTTCCTGATCATAAAACTTCACGGAAAACAATATTCTTAGTATATGTTACACCACGCTTTCTTCCCTGATTATCATTTATATGCATTGCATTACCTTAAATTTCACACTGTGCTTAGATCGAGCTGTTGAACATGCAACATACAGTTGACCATGAGAAAATACAGGTTGTTGAAAATATATACCAACCTTATCCAAAGTGTGGCCTTGTGCTTTATTGATGATCAGTGAATATGCTAATCGTATTGCAAACTGTATCCGATGAAATGCAAACGGAACATTTGTATCACTTGGCTTTAACCTAATTCTTGGAATGATAACTGTGGAACCTCTATTAGATCCATTAATTAAAATAGCAATGATGCTATTTTGATGACATTCTTTTATTTTCATCCTAGTTCCATTACAAGGTCCTTGATTTATGGATAAATTTTTCAGTCGCATTACTATTGTCCCTATATTCACATTAATTCGGTGAGGTGACATTCCAGATGGAGTTAATGAATTTATGAACTCGATAGGATAATTTTGAAGTTCAGCATCATCATCGGAGATGTAATCTGTACTTAAATATGTATTTATGCCTCCGGGAAGATTATTTAGAATTTCTACATTTACTGATAAACATTCTGTACTTTTTGGAGTCATGATGATTCTATTTTCCATTTCTTGATGGCTGCAATCAAATATTTCTGAGATTAGAGAACCATTACATACCGAATCATCAGGAACATCTATGGCATCTACAGGAACGTCATTAAGACTGCCCGTTAGTGTACTATTACCAAAATGAAGAGCAATCTAGAAAACTCCTGTTCATTTATGTTAGTCATGACGTTTTGTGTTAGTTGTAATTGACTGAAATTATGCCACAATGGGCATCTTTTAAGACAGGTATCTATAATAGATGTAGGTGATCCATGTGGCACTACTGTCAAAATTTGCCTGAAGTCACCTCTAAGTATGAGAAATTTTCCACCAAATATTTTATCGTTACCCATTATATCTTGTAAACATCTATCTATAGCAAGCAGTGCATGATTAGGTATCATAGGGGCTTCGTCTATGATGAAAACCTTTACCTTTCTCAAAAAAGAAGCATGCTCTGATACAGAAGAAACGTTACAGACACTGGTTTCTGTCAGAGGTACAGGTAGTTTGAATATACTGTGGAGTGTTTTCCCTGAAGTTAGTAGCATTGCAGCAATGCCGCAGTGGCGGTTACAGTACTGCTGGAGGTGAAGTAATCATATAACATGTTGAATAAAAAGGTGTTTCCTGATCCGGCTGGGGCATCTAAATAGAAGCAATTGTTGTGTGGGGCTTCTTATTGAGTTGCCATGACAGCCTTGATTATAGCATTAAAGACCTCTAATTGTTTAACAATTCAACATTAGGCCCGTTTGTATTTCGAGTCATATTATCTATTGGAAGATTCCCTGTTGGTTCAGGCAAACCCATTGCCTGGCAAGAAGAACCATGCTCATTAAATATTGCTTTTATTAAATGAATAACTGGGGGATATGTATATACACTGGCCAACAGCCAGACCGGCCTGCGCGCCCTCCGGGGCCCGGGTGACATGATCAAAGTGTAGTATCTGTTCCGACAGATACTGCAAGCCAGGACTAGCTATGACTAGCAAAGACCAGATGTGGGGGCACCCCCACATGCTTGACCTTTAACCAGCTCCCATTTCCCTCCTCTCGGGAGCTGGTTCCCTTTTTCCCTTCACCCTCCCTTGACCCCTCACAATAAAAATTGGCCTTGTGCCTAATTTGCTCGGTGGGGGAGCAAATAAATACCCACTGACCCCCGCCTTTTGCGGCCCAGGCGACAAGATCAAAGTGTAGTATCTGTTTCGACAGATACTGCAAGCAAAGACCATATGTGGGGGTAACCCCACACCTCTACCTTGGTCAATGTAGGGGCAACCCTTCATACCAACAGTTCCTATCAAACTCTCTCATACATCGGGAGCTGGTCCCCATTTCCCTCCCCCTCCCTCTCTCTCCACCTTTAAAAACGGCTTTGTGCCTAATTTGCTCAGTGGGGAAGCAAATAAATACAAACTGGGGGATATGTATAATATATCCACCAGTCCACTACACACGTAAAATTCGGCTAAAACATTGTTGACGAATAACCTCCTTTGAATCGATATTGTCTGCTTTTGACAATTAAGCGAAAAACTTATTAGGTATTAAATGCTAAAACATTTTAATACAGCTGGCTAATTGGCTATAAAGTAAGTTATTCCAAACTTTGATCTAACATTTTAATAAAAAAAAGCTTAACATTTTCTTGTATTTTTTTTTTATATTAAGGAAAATGTAAGCATCACGCTGAAATAATAAAAATGTCATTCTTAATAAGGGGAGAGGGTGTGACTATTCTAAACGTTCACCTAAATAACCATTTAATGAAAAAAATGTTTATAATGTTGTATATTTTTTATAATTTTGTTAAATAAGAAAAATCAATAAACTTTGATAACACTATTGTAAGAATCATGCTGAAAGCCATTCTTAATATGGGGAAGGGATAAACTATTCTGAAACTTTACCTAACAATGTAAAACAAATAAGGGAAATATATGTATGGACAATAAATATTTCTTCAGTTAAATAAATTATACTGTAAATCTTTAAATAAGGAATAAATATTTATTTAAACCATAATTATTGAAACAGTATTTTACTGCATAAAAAACGGTTATGGGGAGAAGGGTGAACTATTTTGAACCTTCACCTAAATAGCGATTTAATAAAAAAAAAAATAATGGTCTTGTATCTTTTTTTTTATAATTTGTTTTAAAATAATTAAAAAAAAAACTTTGATACCGCTATTGTAAGACTCATGCCAAAGTCATTCTTTATATGGGGATGGAGGGGGTTAACTATTCTGAAACTTCACCTATCACTCTAATAAAAAAAAGGAAAAATATATGTATGAACAATAAATATTTCTTCAGTTAAATAAATTATACTGAAAATCTTTAAATAGGAAATAAATATTTCTTTAAATAAATTAAATCGTAAGTAATGAAACAAAGTGTTTTATTTCATATTAAAAACATATTGTTGTGTCAATTTTTTATAGTATTTAAGTATGTATGCCCTGTCGGTGGGCATTAGAATATGATGAATGCCATTAAAAGAAGCGAAATAAAACAGACAAAACATAAATAATAATTATGTAAACAACATGAAGATTTATTAATGTTACAAAATTACTCGATTCGGCATTAAATAACACGACAAAGGATTGATATGCCGTAAAACAAAAACAAAACAGAACAAGACGTAAAATATGTTTTGACTCCGTATTTGCGAATGGTGACTTTGGTTATTTATTTAATAAAGTCATTCTTGACTTTTGTAACATTTATTTCGAAACATATTTTTTTTTATGTAAGGCTCACTCAAAAGTAAATAAAAAAACAGATAAAGTGGCACAGTAAAAAAAAACGAACTCGTAACGTTTAATGTAAAAAAAATATATTTATTACTGAATAAAATAGAATAAGCGTTTCGTAATCACTACAATAATAAACAGAAGACATCGTTAAAAATGTAAGTAAAATACCATTTAAACTGTGGAACGATACCTTCTATGCATAATCGCCTTTAAAATAATTCAAAACCATAAATAGACAGTTCATATATATATATATATATATATATATATATATATATATATATATATATATATATATATATATATATATATATTCTGTTCGGGAAGTTTTGGAAAATAAAAGGGTTTAATCATTTTTAACTAATAAAGAGTGAACAATACAGGGAGATAATTCACATTAATTCATGTTTGCGATGATGATGACACGTTTCATTAATTAATGTTTGCGATGATGATGACGTGACACCGTACGGACAAGCAAATTAATATATAGATAATAATAATAATAATATTAATAATAATAATAATAATAATAATAATAATTATAATAATAAGATTAATAATAATAATAATAATAATAATAATTATAATAATAATCGTGTTTTCTTTTATTTTCTTTTATTTTTATTTTATTAAGGAAAAAACAGAAAGCATAAATCAGAGGAAAAAGATTAAAAAGAAAATGGCATAAATAACCTTGTACGATTACACATCGGTGTTTTCTCGTAGTGTTCCTTCTGAACGCATCCGCTGTGGTGTAAATTCGGAGAGGGTAAAGGAGGAATCCTATAGAGAGAAAAAATGTTTCAACTTCCATATAATCTGACCGATGTTGGCAGTGGACTCTCACCGGGAAAATATAGGAATGTACTATTGTCGAGAACCTGTAGAGGTAATAGGCCTATAGCACATCGTAGATAATATGCTACAGTTTATACGCCTTACATTTGCAAGTAATGTCATGATTTTTATCCTATTAAGGTCAAAGTTGGAGGGGAAAAATTAGTTAATTTTATTTATATAGTAGAGAACAGAAGAGGAGAGATATATTTATTTATTTATTTATATTGAGTAAACTGGTTCATAATTTGAAATTAACAATTAGTTTCAAAAGGAAAAGAAACAAAATCATTAGATCGTACGATCCTTTCAAAACGATGTTTATATTTAAATAGACACCATGTCTTGAACAATAATTTGATAAAAAACATGTATTTTTTTATATTAAACGAAGTATCGAAATTTCTTGGTATAAAGACTCCCCTTATCCTCCAAATAATTTTATGAATCCTTATTAGATAAATGAATCATTCTATATTTTAAAATATATAAGGTTTATGAATTCATTTTCACCTTCTATTGTCTCTTATATAAGCCCCGTAGAATTTGTGAGCTTTATATTATCAAGAAAAGTCTCATTTTATAGAATTTAATATACTCTCTTCTCATATAAAATTGTTATATATATATATATATATATATATATATATATATATATACATATATATATATATAAGCGAACGTGTCTGTGTGTATTTGCTGTAGCTGTGTACATTTCCCTACGGAATAACTCTCTCAATTTTCAGTCTACAGACTCGAAATTTGATATACAGAGTACTGAGATTTTGTGATAATCGATGTGATCGGTTTTCGGCCAGAAATTACGCTGTTCAGGGGTCAGAATCAACGATTTGACTTTTGAGAACTCTACCAAACTTCTGCGACGATTTTGGGTCTACACACTTGAAATTTTAGATATAAGTTTCTTGGACACAAATCTAACATAATAACTTTATTTGAGCCAAAACAATAAATGTTAAGACATCAAAAAAGGGGCAAAGTTAAAAAAAAAGGAATTACCTTTGCGGTCTCTACGCCATCATCTAGACGATTTCTGGTCTCAATATTTGAAATTTTACATAAAGGGTATTCAGAGATAGGACAAGCTTTCTTTTATCTGTTTGGGTCGAACATTTTCAGTTACCAATATACAAATGTATGTATGTATGTTTGCATGTCTGCATTAAACTTTCTATACAGGCGACGGATTTTACCAAGATCAGTATCGTTTAAATTCGACCTTTCATACAACAAATATCAAAAAATTGTCAAAATACATTAATATATTCCCCTTCAACTAGGCACTTTTCTACAGGGGAGGTCACCTTTTTCGCCGATTTTTTAAAAGTAATCCTCTCCTTTAGATGGTGTAACCTTAATTTTAAAAAATGTCGCATCTGGTTTGGCGGTTATCGTAACAGCATAAACGTTAGTTTTTTACCCCGTTATTTTTTCCTTCGCGGTACGTGTTTGAGCCTGCCTTCCTACTACATTATTTTTTCTTTTTTTTTTGGTTCAACAGACACATCCAATCACCCGGGCAACGCCGGGCTGAAATGCTAGTATATATATATATATATATATATATATATATATATATATATATATATATATATATATATATATATATATGCGTTTTATTTTTTTACCGCATCTTTCTGTTAAGTTACATTATTTTTTCGGCTACTCGTCCGTTTTTTTGGCCGTCTATGACCTCTTTCTGTAAATGTCTGAGGACGCTACAGACGACCAAAACACGGCCGTGCAGCCGCCACAATAATGTAACTTAACAGAAAGACACACTAATAACAAAAAAGCGCATATTTGGTCTACAACAGTATTGAGTACTTTCTTCAGTTTATATTAATTACCATCTCCACTATATATATATATATATATATATATATATATATATATATATATATATATATATATATATATATATATATATACCAGCATGGGTGCCCGAGGTTGCCAGGATGTTTAGAGATGTGTGTTGAGCAAAACAAACAAGTGCTAGTAGGAAGGCATGCTCGAACCCGTACCGCGAAGGAGAAAAAGAACGGAAAAAATGCGACGTCTCTGCTGTTACAACCGTCGACAAAGCGGAAGTTACGTAGGTTTAAATTAAGTCTAGAGAACTGAAAAGAGGGGATTGCTTTCGAAAATATCGGCGAAAAACCCGACCCCTTCCACTAGAGAAGTGCCCAGTTGAGGGTGAAGGAATTAATCCTTTCAGTCAATTTTTCGGTTGTCGTCTGAAGGGTCGAGCTTCAAAACCATACTGATCTTGTGAAAACCTGTCGCCTCTGTCGAAAGTTTTTGGCAGGCATGCAAAGATATATACATAGATTTTACATTTGTTTATCAAATTTTCGACCCAAACAAGTTAAAAAGCTTGCCCTATCTCTGAATACCGTTCATGTCAAATTTAAAATGTTTAGGCCAGAAATTGTCTGAGTAATTTAGTAAATACATCAGAGGTCAATTTTTTAAAAACTTTGACCCCTATTATGACCTCTTAGCATCTGTTGTTTTGGCCTCAAATCAAGTTATTTAAATCCATGTCAAAGGAACCTATATCTAAATTTTCAAGTGTTTAGACCCAAATTTGTCGGCGAAGTTTAGTAGAGTTCTAAAAGGTCAAATCGTTAAACTTTGCCCTCTTAACAGACAAATTTATGGCGAAAACCTGGTTACAAATGTTCTTAAATCTCAATACACTGTATATCAAATTTCGTTATTTTATAGGGAAATGTACAGAGACAGACAGACAGACACTTTCATTTTTATATATATACTATCATTTAAGCCCAGCGTTGCCGAGGTGTTTGGATGTGTCTGGTGAGCAAACAAAAAAGAGGGGTAGTAAGAAGGCAGGCCCGAACCCGTACCGCGATGGAGAAAGGAACGGGGGGAAAAACTTGCGTCTAAGTAGTTGAGACACCGTCAAACAGGAAGTGAAATCTTTTTAAAAATTAAGGCTAGAAAATCGAAAGGAGAGGATGGCTTTCAAAAACATCGGCGAACAAAGCGACCCCCCCCTGCAGAAAATTTCCCAGTTGAAGGTGAAGCTATTATTTTTTAGCAAATGGTTCAATATTTTTCGTCTGAGAGGTCAGACTTAAAGCCGATGCTGATATTGATAAAATCCGTCAAAAGTTTAAGGCAGGCATGCAAGCATACATACATACATTTGTATATTGGTAACTAAATATTTTCGACCCAAACCGATTAAAAAGCTTGCCCTATCTCTGAATACCCTTTATGTAAAATTTCAAATGTTTAGACCAGAAACTGTCTAAGTAATTTGGTAGAGACTCCAGAGGTCAATTAATTTTAACTTTGACCCATATTATGACCCCTTAGCATTTATTGTTTTGGGCTCAAATCTAGTTATAAAGTTAGATCCATATCCAAGGAATAAAGTTCAAGTTTTAAGCCCCAAAATTGTGTGTGGGGGGGAGTATGGTAGAGTTCTAAAAGGTCAACTCCTTTAACTTTGACCCC